>NC_067197.1:42681963-42881963 GCF_000699445.3 Schistosoma haematobium | reverse complement strand
CTCGCCCCCAAATGTCCTGATATGGCCGAGCGTGAGACGTGTCCGCATTTCCTCTCGAAATTCTCTCACATGGCCACGCGTGTATAGCCTCTGCCAGGGAACTCGTACTCACTGCCTTCTTGTGGCGGGGAGGACGAAAAGCGAAACTCTAAAGCTTTGATTGTGTTTGTGAACACGGAAAGTCCACCTGAGGGAGTTGGAAAACCCTCATTCCAAATCAATGGTGCACATAGGCTCCAGGATCCTGAGGGAACAAATGGCTTATGAACCAATCGTTGGTTACCGGCTACCATGAGACTGCAACTCCTGACGTTGCTCCAATGCCTTGTGGATCAGACATTTAGGTAGAAGTCCCCGGGTGTGGTCCCCTTAGAAAACTACCTGCTCCGGTTTGGGCACCTGGGTAGTATCCCAGCCCTAACATAAATCGAGAGTTTTATGTGGCGCATATGTATCTGGTGCCCCTTGTACCAATATTTATGTGTTCAAATAATGTGTTCAAATAATGATAATAATAATAATAATAATAATAATAATAATACAGCTCAATCTCGCTTCACGGGAGAACCAGACACTATGTCGGCTTCAACACTACAATCTGAATAGTACAGCTTAATCCTGTGGCGAAACCATACAGGTATCGAGTAACCTGCTGGACCATTCGCACCATTCATATACACATCCATGTCACATGTATAATTATTTCGATCATTGATTGAGTAGATCACTTATGCACATCACGAACAGGTCAAAGTTGACCTATTCTGTCTACACGACAGTCAAACTCATTAATGTTGGCAATGGCGACATGTCTTACAATGTTCCAATGACAATGGCACTTGAAAACCCTGAAAAGCAACCACCAGTATGAATGAATTCGGTTAACCAGCACACCAGTTTTGCACATGAACAGTCGGTAAAACTTGCCAAAGTAATGCTGAACCATCCACAATATCAATGACGAACCTCCAGTCTCATATGAGACCTTCAGCTCTACATAGCAACATAGCGTATTTGTAATGTAGTCAACATATTTTCGTAAAAACTCAAACCTTATGACTTATATACATAACAAAGAGAATTTTCTCTTCATTGAAATATACATCTCGGTTGCATTTAAAGGATTAATTCAATGAATCACGCACAATTCAATGAATATATTATCAAGCTGTAAAATCGTATATATATATAGTACTAGTTTCGTCAGGGAATGTGAACACGAATAACCAAGATGATATTATGAAAAGATTATAACACTAAGTTACATAATACAAATAATAACAATAGACTTCGTGAGTTTGTAACGAATTATTACATAATTGGCGCCATGACCTTGAAATCTCTCAAACGCTTCTCATTGGCTTGTTCATAAATCATAGTCTTGCCGTTCTTGCCAGTAGGGGACTTGATTAATAAGTTGTTTGGTCAATTTTGAAGATTAAATAGAATGATATTTACAACTATCCACTAAATACTAGGTTTGCCTGATTCAAGCTTAAGCTACCTTGTATATTACCTTGTATGGGTCAGGGTATGAAATTTGACAATTTACTTGTCTTCATAGGTTTAATATTTTAAAGGAAAGCGAATTTATTAGTAATAGGATTGTGAAGATTGTTGAGTTTTTAATTGAAATCATGAAAGGATCAATGTTAGACCACTATTGGAAACTTGAAGGCGCTGAATGGCCGTTCCATTCTAGTATCGAACTATTTAGAAGTACGCATCCACGATCTCACCCCGTGAGATCATTTATAGTTCAATGCTTCTCGGTATATACAGATGATTTATAATTGTTCTTTATTAATTTTTTTCTTACTTTATTTTACCACTATTGAAAACATATTTCACATGTAGAATATTGTTTTTCTGACGTTTCGTGACTCAATGTGAGCTACTTCTTCAGAGTCGATTAATAAACAAATTAAATAAATACACGTTTAAATAGTACAAAGAAAACATCGATATTGTTGTTTCTAATTACTAACCAGTTTATTCCCGTGGATAAGTAACCTTAATTACTTTTTCATGAATGAGGTAACATATTTCACATAGTTTGTTTAAAACGTTTTGAAAAATCAATAGTTTTACAATTCAACATTTAAGGGGAACTTAATCCTTCGTTTTATGTTAATGGTAACTTTATATTTCTGTGGCCTAAATTATTTTCTCTGACCAAAACAACAAAGACATATGATCACAAGTGACTAGCTTCAAGAGGTATTTTCTGGAGTTCTAGTGAGAAGCAGTGAGAAGTAGAGTTCAACCGGGTCCGTTGTGAGATAGTAACTCACTGAAGGCAATGGTAGATGTGTCGCTCAATTTCGTCGATTAGTTGAAGTTTGATATTAACACCGTTGGATGCCGGTCATCTCAGTGATCTAGAGGTTAAGCGTCCGATAAATCCTAGGTTTGAATCCCGCGACTTTGGATCGTGAATACACACGCCCGAAGAGTATTAGTCCCACAACCGGACCAAACGGCTATCCAATGCTTTCAAGTTTTCCATGATAGTCTAGCATCAATTGACTCACGAACTCAATAATTCACATTTAGTTTACATATCAGTTTTTCTCGCTCAATGTTATATTAGTTTTTATGTAGTATATTATACTCATCGTTATAGCAGAATTTGTATTTCGGTAATCATATTAACTTAATCATTCAACAAATACATAGTTGTACTTCCCATTTGTAATGTGTTCCCATGATTTTTTTTTCATTGTTTTAGCCTTTATCAAATTCTGTACCGGATGATTGGGATACAGATACTGAGTCTTTATTATCGGATTTATTTGAAAAAGATAATGATCCTATATTGAATGAGTTAAATACTGGAAGTAGTCTGAAACTGAAACCATCAACACAACAGTGTAAATTATTAACTGATGAACATGGAGAAAATGAACAAATCAATAAGAAAATGTTAAACAAACAATCATCATCTTCATATGATAAAAAAATATGTAATAGAAATGCTCACTTTGAGGAAGCTCAAAAAGATGTTCAACAGACTGACAACACAAGTAAATAGAACATTTCTATATTAAAGTACCTTACTTCATTTTATTATTTGTCTATTTATTTAAACACATAAACATCGGAACAAGGAGGTACCAAATAGATATGCGCGACATAAATCATTTGACTTGTATGAGGGCTAGGATACTGCCTGGCTGCCCAAACCAAAAACAAGTGGTTCTCTTAGGGGGCCATATCCCAAGCCTTCGACCTAAAAGTTTGATCCATAAGGCAGTGGAGCCATGTTAGGAGATGCAGTCTCATGTTAGTCGGTGACCAACAATTGGTTCATATGCCATTTGTTCAATCAGGATCCTGGAGCCCATGTACACCATTGGTTTGGAATGATGGTTTTCCAATTCCCCTAGGTGGATCTTTTGAGCCTACCAACCCAGTTAAGGCGCCGAACATTCGCTTTACATCCTCTCAATTTTGTAAACAACAGTAATGTCAAGAGAATGCAGTGAGTAGGACTTCCCTGTCAGTGATTATAAGCACGTGGCCATGTGAGACTATTTCGAGATGGAGAGCTAATTCTCCTTACTCTCAGCCGTATCAGAGCATTTAGGGGCTATTACTTGTCTGGTATATGTCGTTACTGTAAATTTATTTCGAAGGGATATTAGTAAATCATTGAATATTTACAACTAGAGTTGATTGATGAATAAACAATTCACGGAGAATCAACTAAGGAATTCGTATTATCTGTTTAGTATGTCAATGATTTTGTTGATGGCTACTATATTTTATTGCTTGTCAAAAATATATACCGACAACAATGTGAAGATCAAGATCTTTTGGAATCTAAATTAATATTTTGAAAATTTAACAACAAAATAATTATGATTATGGGAGTTGTGAAGATTGTTGCATTTTAATTGAGATCATGAACTGATCAATGTCAGACCACAATTGAAAATCTGGAAGCATTCGATGACCGTTTCGTTCTAGGAGTCCCATACTAGTTCGGTGTGTATGCTACTGTTGTCAACGGATATAAGTATTGTGGTGTGGGTTACTTATATTGACATAAGTAGTATATAACGCTAGTCAGGAATGTAATGTTTGGCAGCAGAAGATTGAGAAGATGAAGAAGAAAAGTACGGGAACGGGACACAATTGGTATGAAAATGCATGAACAATGAAATCCGAAACAATGGACTGATATTTGCAAAGGAACAGTCAAATTTGAGACGGTGGATTGACATTTTGCAAATGAAGTATTTACTGTATGGATGTCAGATTTTACTGAGATGTTCTGTAATTTATGTGTTCAAATACATTCATCTGTCCTCATTCGTTCACTACAGCACGACCAACCGTTGTTATGTTGTGATCTAATTTCCAACTCACTCCTCTGTTGGACAGGATAGTCAGTATGCCAGCTAACATGAATTAGAATTTAGGATACGATGAAAAGTTATACGAATTGTTTAATTAAATAGATTTGTATAGTTCAAATTTTGCGCTAACAGTTGTTTCTTCTTAAATCATCTTAGAAACATCACTACATTTATAATCGATTCTATTGTTTTGATGGCCCCAAAATACCCTAGTATGACCGAGAATGTGGAGAGTCACCTCTCCCTATATAACTTTGTGTTCAACTACATTCGATTTTCCCTATTTGTGTTCTTATTCACTACACTAGGACGAAACTTCTATCCAGTACTTCCAGGTTTTTAATGGGGGTTTGATATTGATCGATTCATGATCTCAATTAAAACAAAATAATCATTTGTTAGATAGATAGGAATAAGGGACTGAAAAGTACAAAACTGTGATAGTTATTCTTTGTTGAATTAATTTGTATACTTTTTAAAGATATCAAAACCAACTGTTCTGTGAAACTTTCACAAAATCCCAATTGTAAACTCTGTTTTTTTTTTAAATTTTTATGGGTTACTACTTATTAGTAATAGTACGAGTTCTTAAAACTAGCGCTGTTAGTATTTGTTTACAATGTTTATCATGTCCACTTAGCTACTGAGTCCTGATAGTCACAATGGCGTTTGAATCGAATGGTACTGAGTTTGAGTCCCAGAGAGAACATCAACTCTGAGATGTAGGTACATCTAACTGACGAGTGCTAAATAGGTTGAGACGCGCGTCGGACTGGATTCCACTACTAGACACTATCCATCTTTGCTTAGAATGCTTGTGAATGAAGGCAATATCGAGGCAATCTGCACAGGATGCACCTACTCCAATAAAAGACTGATCAATTACATTCTTAATCATCAATGAGAAGATTCGAGTAGAACAACACCAAGTGAATTCAGTTATTATAATAGCATAAAAAGTTAACTGTTATTTTAATTTCAATAGTTAAGATCATCAGTCAATCGGAGCTATACCAACATGGAAAACTTGGATGCACTAGATGGCCATTTCGTCCTATTCTCGGACTCCTTAGCAGTGAGCATCTACGACCCCCACCTCACGTGATTTGAACCCAAGACTTAACAGTCTCGTGCGCAAGCGCTTATCCTCTAGACCACTGAGATGACCGGCATCCATTGATGTTAATGTCCAACTTCAACTAATACACGAAATTCAGCGACACATCTATCATTGCCTTCAGTGAGTTACTATCTCACAACGGACACAGTTTAACTCCACTGGTCATTGCTTCTCACTAGAACTACAGGAAATACCTCTTGAAGCTAGTCCCTAGTGAGCATATGTTGATTAGTATCAGAAATGAGATTTTGTGGAGATTGTAATAATTTCAATAGTTGTGATAATAAGTCAATTGTTAGATTAATATTTTCTTTTGGAATAGACAACAAACAAAAACTATCAAGTATTTCAATTGTAGATAAGACTGAATGTAAAGATAATGATAAACAATTCACTGATATTAAGAAACAAGCAGAGAATCAATTAAGTAAAATGGTTATGAATGTACATGTCAATCAACCTTCATCTTTATCAATATGTAAGAATTTGAACGAAACTTTATCAAGGTTCATTCATCGTGATCATCATGTTAAAAGTGAAAAATCATCCAAAGATCATTGTTCATTAAATACAAACATTCGATTATATCCATCCTCAGATGATATAGTGAATGGCGTATGTGCAGCATTAGGTAAGTTGTTTTACTGTTTAATGTATTTGTTACGTCATTGATCTGTCTACATACTTTTGGTGCTGAGGATAACTTTTCTAATCTAGAGACTAACAGTTTGACCCCATAGGCTGACCAGCTTAAACTTGAGGTCAGTATGCGTGAGTTCGAAGTGGGATAGAGAGAAGAAAACTATTCTATCACCTAGTTGGCTGACAAGCATGCGAGTGAAAGAAGATAAGTCAACTAGAACACTACTCGATGTATTCTCAATTCCGATCTGATTTCCCGATTTCCCGATATCAGATCAGTGTAAAAAGATACATGAATAAATAGATGATTAACCCACCACAATGTCCAACACTGGGGATTAGCATAGAAAATGAAGTACAAACGAATACGTTTAAATTACAATAGCTTTAAAATAAAAAGGGTTATAGCAGTGAATAATACATCAAACGAAAGCTTATGATCTGTAGAATAGATTAGGGACAAAAATAAATGTCAGTGTTTTACAAGCTTTGAATTAAATGAAATAACGTCCCGAAAAGTAGTTTTCGTAGTTTATCAAGGTTTCTTGTTTCTCTGTTCATATCAGTATTCAAAGAATATAAAAGTTTATCATGACGTTTTAATATCAGTGTAGGTATTTGTGTTATCACGAAATGATCAATATGTGTATAACAGGGATATAGTATTAAATAGACAAATGTTAAAACAGAAAAAAGAATAAAGAATGATAGTGTAAATATAAATTCAAGCTAGATCACCCTGGAAAACCTGAAAGCAATGAACAGCCTTTTTTGTCCTATTACAGCACTCCTCATCAGTGCGTATCGAGTGATCTAAAGATTAGATATTCGCATGCGATACCGAAGGTTTTGGGTTCGAATCCCTCGTGCGGGATCATGAATGCGTACTGCTGAGAAGTTCGATATTAGGATGAAACGGTCGTCCAGTGCTTTCAGAAATGAAATCATATTAACCGTTAAATAAACTGAATAATAATATAACATAAGTAATAGCATATCATCTTAATGTATTCAACAATTCAACAGTTTTAAAAAAAAATTAGAGAATTATTAAATTAACCCCAAATGCCCTGGTACGGCCGAGATTGGGGAGAGTTCGCTCTCCCTCTCGAAATACTCTCACATGGCCACGCGTATATAGCCTCTGCCGGGGAAGTCCTACTCATTGCATTCTCGTGGCAATGGTATTGTTTACAAAATTGAGAGGACGAAAAGCGAATATCTGACGCTGTAACCGGGTTGGTGAGTATGGAGGATTCACATAGGAGAGTTGGAAGACCCTCATTCCAAACCAATGGTACACATGGGCTCCAGGATCCTGAGGTAACAAATGGTGTATGAACCAATCGTTGGTTACCGGTTACCATGGGACTGCATCTCCTAACGTTGCTCCACTGCCTCGTGGATCAGACCTTTAGGTCAAAGGCTCCGAATGTAGCTCCCTGTGAGAACCACCCACTTCGATTCGATAACCCGAGCAATATCTCAGCCCTCACACATATCAAATGAGATCTGTGTGATGTATATTTATTTGGTGCCGCCTTGTACCAATATCTATGTGTTAAAATAAATAAATAAACTATTAATTAACGAATATTGCTGACACTTTTGACAATACAACTACATTGAATGAATAGAACATAAACTATATAAAAATGTTATATGTTTAGACTTTACAAAACTACTGAAATGAGATTTGCTTTAGGGATAATGATATAAAAGTAAAGAAAATACATGTATGTACTTTTCATTAGAATTGATTCATCATTATTTGATTATTGATATGAATAAAACAGATAAAGAAACAAAGTGGTGGAAACTATAATTAAATAGGATATTCATTCATTGAATAAGACTGATATGTTCCTTTATGTAGGTCGAATAACATATACAATCACATTATTATATCCATTATTGAAATGTAAAATGTTATTCAGAAATGAATATCTTTACCAGTATTTATTTATTTAAACACATAAATCATGGTATAAGGAGGTTGTTAATTCTATCGAAACGTTCAAGTAACCCCGATTGAGATACGCGCAAAATCGAAGTTCCAAAACAACGATTTGTCTACAAAAGCGGTTCTTTATTAAATAAAACACAAAATTTAATTACAAACCTCAACTTGTGAGGTGTCTAGGCGTTTAAACGCGTCCTTCAAGAATGAAAATAACAAAGGCTTCCTGTAAGAGTAACATAAAGAATGATTATAACATACGATAGTACAAAGACAGCCGATAGCTGTGTCTAAATGGGACAACAGTTTATGAGTAATCGGAACTCGAACAAAGAGCAAACAATATGGAAACTGTTGCGTTTAAACTAATACACAACTGTGGATAACCGTTACAGTAATTAAAGTACAGTGATTATAATGACAAATACAATAAACATTATAAATATATGTGAACGTTTCAGAATGTTACGGTACAACTTGCGTTACAATGTAAGTGTGAAAATTGTTAAGGATACAACTGCTTACTGAATATAAATAAGTAGTATAAAACAATATACAAAAGAGTGGAAAGAGAGTGAGTAGGAACAATGTAAGATAAACTTAACAGAGGTACTAAATAGATATGCTCCACATAAATCATTCGACTTGTGTGAAGGCTAGGATACTACCCGGGTGCCCAAAGCTATGTAGATGGTTTTCTTAGGAGGCCACATCTGCAGCCTTAGACGTAAAAGTCTAATCCAATAATAAGGGAGTGGAGCAACATCAGCAGATGCAGTCCCATGGTAGCCGGTGATCAACAATTGGTTCATATGCCATTTATTTCCATAGGATTCTGCAGCCTATGTGCACCATTGGTTTGGTATGAAGGTTTTCCAACTTCTCTAGGTGGATCCTCCACATCCACCAACTCGGTCAAAGCACCGGACATTCGTTTTTCGTCCTCTCAATTTCTTAAAGAACAGTAATGCCACGAGAAGGCAATGAGTAGGACTTCCCTGTCAGTGGTTGTATGCATGTGACCACTTGACAGCATTTCGAGAGAGAGAGTTGGCTCACCCCACTCTCGGCTGTATCAAGGCATTTGGGGGGGTAACAAGTGAAACTTAAAAATTAAATTAACTATCATCACTAATTGGTAGCTTAGATTCTACAGTTATTACTTAAAATATTAAATGAATGTAAAATAGAATGAATAAATATTTATTGAATATAGAAAAGGTCCAGACGATAGGTGATTTAAATGAAATTAGACAATAACATCGTTAGATGCCGGCTAGCTCAGTGGTCTAATGTTTAAGCGTTCGTGCTTGAAACTGATAGGTTCTGGGTTCTAAACTCTAAATAATAGTTTGAAGAACTCCATAACAGAATCCTAATATCTTGGAGTTCAAAGAAACTCTCTTTTTTATAGATAAAACAGATCTATATTTGAGTCTACTCTTATCCGATGAGCAAATGTTTCAAATAGATTCACAAAAGCAAGTAAACACTTGTTAATTATTCAATGAATTGAAGACAAATTATAGTAAAGTAATGAATAAACTAAACTGACGAAGATCAACCAATCTATCTGTACAGAGAAGGCAACATGTACGTAAAAAGCTGAATCAAGTACTTATAAGTCAGTCAGTCAGAGACAACGCAGAACTTCATAAGTACGTACGTACATCAGTTCGAGTTGCCATGCCAGATAAGCACACAGGTACAATTGTTGATTCATATCCCATAATGGTAAAGGTAGTAAAAGTATAATCAGTAATGCGAAACATTAGGGTTTGAAGATGTTATTCAAGGAGTATAATAATCCAGTGAAATAAATTTGGAAAGAGAAATAATAAGGGACAAGAAGAATTCAAAAGATTAGAAATTCGGGAGAACACATAGTGGATGCATCTGCACCATTTCAAACGACTTTGAGCCATGTCATTCAAAGCTCTCTAACTATCAGTTGCTATCATCTCGTGGATCCCAATCCGATAGTCTACACCTACCAATATGGTTCAACCCACTTGTCAATGACTTCATGGATTTATGCCATGTTTTAGTCTGGCCGCTCCTAGCTTTCTTTCAACCTATTATAATCTCACTATTATAACTTGTGATCCGAATACTTACTTGTTTTGTCTGGTCGTCGCTTACTCGGAACGAGGGACTTCCGGAATTTCCACAACTCGAAAGTAAGAACACAAAGACTGGTATAAGTGAAGATTTATTAACCCAAAAACACGACGACGACCTAGTCGAAAGCACACATTTATATATTGATTGTACACCCATTTTGATTAATAATTAGAATGTAATTCACATATATGAAACATACTTAGAGTTATAGCAAATCACAGATTGAGCATAGTTCATGTCAATGGAATACAAGAATATCGTATATTATACAGAATAAAAGATCATACCGGGAAAACAAAACAACTACTACACTGAGTAATCAGTACATTGAATCAAAACGGAAATAATATTGAATAAAACCCATAAAGAGTAAATCAATCGAATTTTGACTTTTCTTACCATCATCTCACTCACTAATCATTTGATATGTTTGATTTCACTCGATACATTAATAAGATTATAATTGATTTATCACTAGGTGGTGATCAATGTCATGTATGTCAGGTCATTCTTAGTGCAGATGGAATCCTATTGACTAATTTGCAATGTGGCCACTAGTCTAGGTGACTCGAAATTGCGTGCACCATGTTGAGATTAGATGTTGGTTGGAGGTAGTCAACAGGAAACCCTGAACCTAGGTTTCGTGCTACTTGCCACCCATCAGTAAGGTGTACCTGTACTCTTGAGGGGACTGGTTCTCCCTGACGGATTCGATTCCGTGTCACCGAGGTTCACAGTCAGAGATGTTACTACTGAACTAACTGGGCCGTGACTGACCTCCTGTAGGAGTGAGATGTAATCACAATTGATTGATCATTGGGTGGTGATCAATGTTATGTATGTCAGATTCTTCTTAGTGTAGATCGAATGCTATCGACCAAGTACCATATAGCACAAAAACCGGGTCCAATGTTTCTTGTTGACTGCCTCCAACAACCATTATTAAGATTGAAATATAGTCTCTTTAACTCTTGAACTTCTTCATATTTGTATTCATACTATCAATAAATACTTCATTCACCTAACTTTTCTCTTATGTTTCTTATAAACAACCACATTATCAGGTGGTATATCTTGGTTTCAACCTTTCAATGATAATTATATTAATAAAGAAAAACATCAACCAATAAGAAACCATTCAGTGATCAGACATACCAAATTAAATGATCATTTTGATTTGAAACATGATCCAAAATCATTCAAAGAATTTCATTTGAATAGTAAAAAGTTACATATTTTAAACAAACCACACAATGTACATACTTCTAAGATCTCATATTGTATACCAACTAATAATAAAGATCTAAAAAGTGATTATAATGAAGTGAATGATATTTGTTCATGTCAATGTTATATGGAAGAATCTCCTGATATAATAAATGATAAAAATCAAGGTAAAATTGATATTATGTTAACTCAATTGTTTCATTGTGCACATGATTTTGATTATATATATATATATATATCTCGAACGTACGTGTTACCTTGATGTGATAGTCTGACTTGCCTATCGTGATGAACTAATCAGGTTATATTGGCTGGAATAATCGTTCCTAAAGGTCCTACCATCAAATCAGTTGATGCAGTGGTGAATCTTCATCGACTAAGATGGTTGGGTCACGTGTTACGTATGCCCGAACACCGATTACCACGACGTGCAATGCTAACCGGTGTTCGGGATGGTTGGAAGAGGGTTAGAGGCGGCCAAACCAATATGCGGCATCAGTGCTTGAAGTCACTAACTCCTAGTATTAATCATGTTGATAAATGCAGACTACTTGGTTAGGGTCCATGTGACTATCGTAACCAATGGTTGGAGACTGTGGGTGACATGGGTGAGAATCGATCACAATGGCGTCGGTGTATACACTCTCTATCTTCCCTCAAACTGTGGGATTAAAATCGCTTCATATCTTTCTTTCTATGAAATATTTCTTTCTTCTATATATTACCACCACTGAAGTAACTACTTCTATGAATGCGGTGTTGATCTTGTTGTGCTGATGAGTGAGGTGTGACAACTTGGACCGATGCATATATGTGCCTGGTCCTACGTTGTAGCTGACTGACTGATTGACCATACTAAGTAGGTCGGTTGATGAGTTGTAAGAATAAGAGTAGCAAATACAAAACTCTAAGGCGAAGTTGTACTGCTGATTGTACAGAGGTATGACAGCAGTAAGGCGGTTCCCTCAGACAACCAGCATAACAACGAGCAAAAGAAAATAATTAAACTTGAGTTTTGACTATTCAGACTTTTTTTCTTCAGTTATTCAAGTAAAAAGGAAAAATATTTATAGAATACTGGTATACAGTAAAAATTATCTCACTTATTAAATAACTAATGGAATATTTGATCTACTGGAACTCCATGTATATATACATTGAATGAGCCACTCGCTGGTCTTGAGTGCTGTTAGAGGTATGAGAGCGGTTATTACTTACCGGTTGCCCACACCGTAGAAGGGTTCATCTGAAGGTACCTGAAAAGGAAATCGGGTTAGAGGTGGTCTTAGTGACCTGAGAGCGTGACCGCAATGCCCAAGGGACAACTGTTTGAGGTTGGTCACACACGAACATTTTGCGAGTAATTTTCGTGTTAGGTCCGTACTTGTTGAGACCTTACCGCCAGAGATGGATATCCGTGGGATAAGGTGAGGTGTGCATTTTTAGGGTTAATATTTTTTAACTCTAAACTTCCTTTGTGAGAAGACAGCATCGCTGTCATGCTGGTTGTCTGAAGGAAACACCTTATTGCTGTCACACCTCTGTACAGTCAGCAATACAACTTCACTCTCGGACCTTGAGTTTGCTGCTTTTAGTCTTACCGCTCTTCAACCGACCTACATGGCATGGCAAATCCTTGAAGAACGACTGTTCCGACCAGTATAGTTCGATTGGTTGATTGCGATAGGTCATCCCGATCATCACTTCAAGGTAGCAGCAACAGTAGATGAACCTAAATAAATTTTATTAAAAGACAGTGACATTTATATTGTAACTCATTGATTAACTATTTTTCTGCAGAATCTACTATTTCACAGTTCATCAGCAAAAATTGCCAAATAGTCTAAAGTTAAAATAAACAAGTAATTTTCAGTTGTATAATTTTCCTCATCGAATACAGGTAAAGTGATCCTTTTACCAGTATAGTGTTGCGGAGATTGTTGAGTTTTTATCTAGATTATGAATTGATCCCTTGTCCAGAATCGTGGATGCGCACTATTGAAGAGTCCCATACTGGGACGAAACGGTCATCCAATGCTTACGGGTATTCAATGGTGGTCTAACATTGATACTTTTATGTTTAAATGTGATTTGTTGTGTAATTTTTTGTTTTATAGTAGAAGATCACATAATTTCAACGAAATTACCGGTTGTTTTGTTTTATTTCAGAACAAACTGTAACATCGAAATCACTGGTAGATATACAATGTACTAAACTTCACCATATGGAGAATACAAGACCGCTACTACATACCGTGGACAACTCGGCCCACGAAGAGAAATCCAATAGCTTGTCAAATCCGAAAATAACTTATGAAATTGGGGATAATCCTGGTGGTTGTACAGATATTCAGGATATATTTCGAAAAAAAATGTCATCATGGATATCACGAAGTGAAGAACGTCAAAGACGTCTACGTTTTATTATTCAGGAACGTCGTTATCGAAAAGAAGGAGATATGAAACGAACTGAAGTCTTACATTCAGTTGTATCAAATAATTTTTCAAAACGACCATCTATATCTCACTTGGATCAGTCATATAAAAATCACTACGGTAATAGAATTCATTCAAATGGTGATAGTGGAATTTGTTGCTTTGATCGTTCAGATTGTTCAATTGTTCAATCTGTACTAACAAACAGAAATAATAGTAATAATTATATTAAAACAGCTAATTCTGACAAGGTTCTTAAACGTAATTTCATGAAAAGTAAGTCTGTGATGATTGAATTTCATTTCTATGTGATAAAATGTTTTGCTTAAGTCATTTTGCAGTTATCTATGATAGGATTCATAGTGGATAAATGCGATGGCGTTTGAAGTGAACGGTACTGAGTTCGAGTTCCAGAGTGAACATCAACTTTGAGATGCAGGTACATCCAGCTGACGAGTCCCAAATAGGTCGAAACGCGCGTCGAACTAGATTCCACCACTAGTCACTATCCATCTTTGCTTAAAAATACCTAAGTAGTATTGATGATATCTTCGTTAAAATAAAAAGCTGACAATAAATCAATACACCATTTGACATCTACCAAATTAGATGTACAATGGTATGTTTAAACTTCTGGATTAACATTTATTTTCGAATGTTTACACTTTAGATTTGTTTTAATTCACCAGTTATGTCTATTAACCACACGAATTAATGCAAAAGATGCCCATACGACGATCACTGGGAAACCCAAGGAGCAACGTCCCACTATGGTTCGAATATTTCCCTCCTTCATCATTGAATTCCCACTGAGTCGTGGTAATTGAAACTTCCAACGATCAACTTCAATCCTATCCCTGCCTGCATTGTTATAGAAGATAAACACTATGTTTTCGGCTATGTGATCGATTGCCTGAATTAACGTTGAGTGAGAGATAGATCGTGAAAACCGTATCAGTGAATGGATGTAAAGAGGGCACATAGTCAGGCAGCAGAAAAGCATACTATCTACTCAGTAAATCTGTTGACTTGGAAGTTTTACAGGACGAAATCTGTTCAACAAAATAACTTTGAAGAGACGAAAACTTATTAAGATTATAGCCATGATTTTTATGGGTTCACATGAACATGTGACCGAATTGTTCTTATCGACTTTTCCTCTTTCCCTCTCTATCTCACTTTTTTCTAAAGAAGCTTTCCATCGAATAATGTACTCTTTGTTCTTACATGGTCACTTTTGTTTTATTAGTAGATCAGTTTAAATGTTACCTTGTAATTGCATTTTGACTAAATCTAGTTAACTTATTGGTCTTCACAAATTTTGATTTTATTCTATTGGTAACTTTTTTTGAAAACAATCATTTAGATCCCAGTCGAAAATCACAACTTGGTATTAGATATGATCGAAAACAATTAGTACAAGAAGAACATCGACCTAGGTAAGTATTTGTCAATGATCTTACTAGCAACACATAATGCATATATTTTATCAATGTAGGAACGGCTTCCGAGAACTACGACGGAGCCTTCAGAGGCCTTAGAAGATCCGAAAAGTCCCATCTAATCAGAACTCAATGAAGCTTTCTAGAATGTCAACGTGGTATACTATCATTGATCAGTAGAGTAACATGCCTCTTTGCGGATTGGTTGAATTATAATGTTGATTTAACAAACGCCAATATCTATAAGTACCCATGATTTTCTGTATATTTTGATTCTTTCCCAACAACCACTTTCTTCAGTCTTCCTCTATCATCTCATTTGCGACTTGGGAGGGTTCTAGAGTTCGAGTTATACGTGGTATATTAAGAATCTAAGCTCTAGATATAACACAAAGCCTAAATACAATAAAAAATTTTCTTTGAAATTGATCACAGTCGTCAAATTAATGTTATAAGCCACATCTTGAACTTACAGATTCATGCACAGGGTCCTAATTCTGGTAGAATCAAGAAATGTGAAAAGACAAACTACCGACCTATTGAATTACATCGCAAGTCAGGTATAAATAAAATAATCACATCATTCTCTATTGACATTAGTAAATAAACCCTTTCGTGAAGATTTCATTATTTCCATTGAATTAACTCATTATTATGAACATGGTAACTACTGCTTAGTTTGTTATTCCTCATTGAGCACCCAAATGCCCTGGTACGGCCAAGAATGAGGAGAGTCATCTTTCCCTCTCGAACTGCTCTCACATGGCGACGCGTGTACAGCCACTGACAGCGAACTAAAACTCACTGCCATCTCGCAGCTGGGGTGTTTTTTACGAAATTGAGATGACAAAAGACGAATGTCCAAAGCCTTAACTGGGTTGATGGATAAGGAGGATCCACCTAGGGGAGATGGAAAACCCTCATTCCAAATCAATGGTGCACATGGAATCTAGGATCCTGAAGGAACAAATGGCGTATGAACCAATCGTTGGTGATCGGCTACCATGAGACTGCATCTCCTTACGTTGCTCCACTGCCTTGTGGATCAAACCTTTAGGTTGACGTCTCCGAGTGTTCCCCCCTATGAAAACCACCTGTTTCGGTTTGGGTACCCGGGAAGTGTCCCAGACCTCACATAAATCGAGTGATTTATGTGGTACATATCTATTTGGTGCCTGCTTGTACCAATGTTTAAATAAATAAATAAGGATTACTCATTGAGCAAGACATTTCGTAAATAGTTGAATCAAATGTGGATGTTTACAGTTGTACTGTTATGATTACATCATTATTCTGTTATGATCTATTCTATACTTGTGATATACTTATTGCTAAGGCTTTAAAATAACACTAACTAGTTACTTACTTATAGTTGCTAGCAAAATATGGATAATATGTGAATAGTTAACCATCATTGAACTTAATGAATGATAGAATTTTAAGGAACACTAAGCTTTTTCTTTATTATAATCAGAGGTTTTTTGTAAATACTCTAGTAATTTTTAATAGTTGAATTCGTAAGTCAATTGAAACTAGATCACCATGAAAACATGGAAGCACTGGATGGCCGTTTCATCCTAGTACAGGACTCCTCAACAGTGCGCATTCACGACCCCACTTCGCGAGATTAGAACCGAGTGTGGTGTGCTACTTATATTGACATAAGTAGTATATGATGTTGGTCGTGAACAGAACGTCTGGCAGCAGAGAGACAAGAGGATCGAACAGTAAAGAATGGAAACAAAATGCAATTTGTATGAAAATGCAAGAACAATGAAGTATGAGTCATTTTGAGACAATTGGTGGACATTTTGCAAATTAAGCATTTGCTTTATGATTGTTAGATTTTATTAACAAGTCCTGTAATATTGTGTTAAGTGCATTCGATTGTCTCCACCCGTGTTCTGTTCACTACACCAGAACCTATCAGTTTCGCGCGTGATTGCTGAACCTTTAGACCGCTGAGCCGGTATTTAACGGTGTTAATTTCTAAATCCAACCTATCCAAGAAGTTGCGCCTTAGTCCACTATTGTCATCAGTAAGTGACTATCTAAAAGATGTCAGTTTGTAGGTTAGATTGACAGACTGTTTTTTCGTCCCTATCAGGGAATATGAATTATTTTCTGCTCTTTTCTTCTTATTTAATATAGATTATATCATAATTCTATACAGAACCAAGTTAATCAACAAAAAATTAAATTGGCCCAATTACGTGTTAATCGACTCCGAATGAAAATATACAGTGAAGTAAGTAATTCTATTTGTTTATTAATTACACTTTAGATTCTATAATTATTTACAATTCATTGATCACTAGGTGATGATCAATATCATGTATGTCAGGTCATTCTTAGTGCAGATCGAATCCTATTGGCTAAGTTTCAATGTGGCCACTAGTCTAGGTGACTCGAAATTGCGTCAAGATGGTGATTGGAGGTAGTTAACAGGAAACCCTGGACCCGGGTTTCATGGTACCAGGCACCCATCAGCAAGGTATAACTGTAACCTTGAGGGAATTGATGCTTCCTGATGGATTCGATTCCGTGTCATCCAGCTCCACAGTCAGAGATGTTACTATTGAGCTATCCGGGCCGCGACTGACCTCTTGTAGGAGTGAGATGTAATCACAATTGATTGATCACTGGGTGGTGATCAATGTTATGTATGTCAGATTCTTCTTAGTGCAGATCGAATCCTACTGACCAAGTTACAATATGGTCACTAGTCTAGGTGACTCGACATTGAGTGCACTATGTCAGGGAGCATCAATTTCCCCAGGATTAGACGTACACTTTAGTGACGAGTGCTAAGTAGCACGGAACCCGGTTTTAGGGTTTACTGTTGACTACCGCCAACCACCATCTTATATAATTATTTATCTGTCTATTGAGTTTTTTTAATTATGTGTATGTTTGTTGAAACTTTTTTTATTTTAGAAAATTCTACGTTCTGTACTTCATGGTAATTCATCGTCAATAATATTTAAAGAAATTTAATAGAGTCGCAATTTTGAGATGTTGGAGAAGATTTATAACTCAGATGAATGATTTTGATAGAGTATTTTTGTTTCTCTGAGATAGATGATTTGATTGCGGAATATTCATCGTTCTTCTAAACAACATCATCAACAACACAAACTTCAAGTACAAGTGAAGTGTTCGAATTGTGTTGATGATTATCGTTGAAAAGAACGATGAAATCTTCATGACCAAACCATCCACCAGCTCAAAGAACAATGCTCTATCATAATCGCGATTGAATGTCCTAATATATATATATATATATATATATATATATATATATATATATATATATATATATATATATACATTATATTTGGAGTAATGCTTGAAATTATTAGTAATGAGAAACAACTTTTACTGTAATTTAATGTTAACATTTTATTAGTTTTGTCTTGTTAACTTTTATTTTTAATGGTTTCGAATGATTTTAACTTTATTAACATAAAATGCCATTCACCATTTCATTCATCCCTGTGTCATAATTATGATTTATAAGCTGCTTGAATTAGTTACAATATAACTTACAAACTTTTTTTTTTTAAAATAAACTTGGTTCATCAACTTTCAATTGTATTTTCACACGTATCGTACTATTCCGTATGAAATTTGTTACCTTGTTTTCAATATAAATTGATTGTACTATTTAATGTGTTGAGTCTTGTACTCGCTGACAACTAATGATTATTATAATATCGATACAATGAGACACCAAATACACATGGGCCACACAAATCTCATTTGATTTCTGTGAAGGTTATGATACTACCCGGGTGCCAATACCGAAGCAGGCGGTTTTCTTAGGGGGCCACAACCGGAGTCTTCGACCTAAAGGTCTGATCCACATAGCAGTGGAGCATCGTATTTATTTTAACACATAGATATCGGTACAAGGAAGCATTAAATACATATGCGCCACACATCTCATTTGATATGTGTGAGGGCTGTGATACTGCCCAGGTGCCCAAACCGAGGCAGGTGGTTTTCTTAGGGGGCCAAATCCGGAGCCTTCGACCTGAAAGTCTGATCCACAAGGTAGTGGAGCATCGTAAGGAGATGCAGTCCCATGGTAGCCGGGAACCAACGATTGGTTCATATGCCATTTGTTCCTTCAGGATACCGGAGCCCATGTACACAATTGGCTTGCAATAAAGACTTTGCAACTCCACTAGATGGATCCTACATATCCACCAACCCGGTTACAGCATCGGATATTCGCTTTTCGTCCTCTCAGTTTTGTAAATAAAACCCCCGCTACGAGAAAGCAGTGAGTAGGATTTCCCTGGCAGAAGCTATATACACACGTGGCCATGTAAGAGCATTTTAAGAGGGAGAGCGGACTCTCCCCACTCTTGGCCACACCAGGGCATTTGGGGGCATTACTTACGCCTGTTACTCCTCGTGGAGGAGCATAGGCCGCCCACTAGCACTGTCCGCCTGTAGCTCTTCTAGAGTTACTCTCGGTCCCAAGTCAGGGTAAAGGAGGGGCTTGGGCATGGGGTTAGCGACTCCATCCCGTAGAAAACTCACCAAAAAAACGCTAACCAGAAAAAATAATTCAAACCAGTCTATAAATTAGGACCAGTTTTATCTTATACATAACTTTTTTCCTTGAGGTATATTCACGTTTTATTAAAAGCTTTGTTTCGATCTGAAAACAGGTCGGATGAGGTGAAGTGTCCTAGAATGCTCGGCCATAGAACAAAACATAGTACTAATAAACTAAATTTAGTTCCTACATGCAGGTGTATAGAACAAATACACCATATTCAATCAATACTGCTCTGTATAATTTGAAACGAAACTTAAGGGTATGTTATTGAAGTGAGGAGAGTATGTAATAGTAAAAATAACATAGATTTATACATCATCATAATCTGTATTTACTGCACCTTTGAACTCATTTGTTTTATCAACAGTTAGAATGTGAATAGGAAAACGCCAATTCAAGGCATGAGTAATAAATGAGTCAATTTTGTTCAGTGATATAGATCGACGGAGATCAGAGAAAAAACGATAATATTGGTGGGAATTATGGCTAAAATTGTAAAGAAAGAAACAAATTAAACTCATGGATTTCGGTTTTCAAAGTAAACTAAAAAATAAATTGTGTAAAACGTTCGAATGGTATGGTATTATAATCAAATAGTTGGGGGGGGGTATTGTTAAGCTTTACAATTATTACCTTTCAAAAACTGACAGGAGTTGAAATATGATCGAAAAGTTCACAACCACCTTTACTATACAGCAGAAAATTCGTTAATTTGTCTTATCTATGGACTTTTTAATGAGAATAATCTATCATCTATTGTCATTAGACAAGATTTCAACATTCTAATATTGTATACAATAATACTGAGCAGAATTTGTTTTGTATGAAAATAAACCAATCTAATGTTCTGATTTATTTTATTGCGACCAAGCTACTCTAACTGCTTATTCTTTGGATGCTACTATTTCACTCGACAAGTCCCCAAATCAAAACACAGTTGAACAGGAATGTAATTATATATATATATATATATATATATATATATATATATAATTTATACAAGAAGGCTCCCGTCTTACTTAATTACTCACTAGCGCATTGGCTAAGAAATGGTCAGACAGTGCACTCCAACACAATCCTGCACAGAGCGTGCTTCAATTCAATCTGTCCTGTTGACACCTATATGTCAGTCGTTTTATTTGTTTGGGGTTAAAGGTACTAGAGTATTAGAACAACGATGCCATTAGCGTTCGCTGTTCCAAAGTTAGATAAAATTACCAGTCAGACGGCTGTTGAGCTTGCTAGATACAACTAAGTAAAATAGACGTTTAGTCGGGAGTGTATGTGGTCTGAAGTCTGTATTAATTCAGAGTCCTGTTGGCGATTGTATCAAAATTAAAACTGAAACTATATATTTCAATATGACGGCAAACCGATTATTAGGTCGGATTAAATGAAGTTGTGTAGTACTATTGATACTTGCTGGTGTTAAATGTATCCCGAAGATTACAGCTTCAACGCCCCTGAATGTCCTGGTACGGTCAGTAGTGAGTTCATGCTCTCTCTTAAAATGCCCTAATGTGGCCATATGTTTATAACTTTTGACAAGGAAGTCCTAATTACTGTTTTTTCTAGCGGCAGAAGTGTTTTACGGGAGCAAAGGAACAAGAACGGAGGACCCACTTGTGGGATTTGAGAGACCCAGACTTAAAACTGACTGTATATACTGTCTCTAGGCTTCGTGAAAACGAACAGTGTCACTGGTTACCATGGAACTGGAGCTCCTGACGTTGCTCAACGGACTAGACCTCCATGTCAAGGGTTCAGGGAGTGATCTATTAAGAAGACCGACTGCTTTTGCCTTAACGCCTAACCAGTACCCCAGACACTACACAAACACCTCTGTTTTCACTTTCTTTACTTCTTTATTTCCAGTTTATGTACACTTCTACCCCTTTGACAATCAACAATTCGTCTACAGCGGAGGTTTTGTCTTGTTGTTAGCGGGACATAGACTGGATTAAAGCATGCTCAATGCACGATTGCTTTGGTGCACGCTGATTGGCTAATTCTTATCCAATCAGCATTAGTCGATGGTTGGAGAATACTCTAGAATCTTCTCATGTAAAGAACCATAAATATACTAACGTTTACTCTATTGTGCATCTTACTTCCATCTAACCTTGTTATTAGGAATAGAATCTCTTTCCTGTTCAACCGTGTTCTGATTTGGGGACTTGTCGAGTGAATTGGTGTCCGAGAATACTAAGCAATAGGAATAGCTGGGTCATAACTGTAAGAGAAAAATGTAACACTTGTTTAAACGGTCTCGTCTTTGAATAGTTGACTTATGGGTGTTGTGATAGAATACGATACTTGACACAACTCTTTCGTAATTATGTATGCCATTTGTACTGGTCTCTTTCAACGTCAGAACTTTGATACAGACTGAACAACAAATACTTTTAGCTATGTCTTTGGGAATTCGTTGTTTGCAGGTCTAATAACGGTGACCATCTAATGTAGATGTGTATACCACAGTCTGTTTCCAGCTAACACTAACTTCTTGCATAGTTATAGCCGACATGCTACCTGGTGTCCTGCTTCTGTGATTCAACCCTCGACCAAGATTGATCACATCGCAACTGCCTTTTGTGGAGTTTGTACACTACCGTACCCTGAATACTAAGTAGAATTGATTACTAATCCGTCAGTTTTTCTTGAAAGGATCTTCAAGTTCCAACGTTATATGCAAAGTTAGTGAATTGACAGGAACAATTATTCAAAGTTAACTGCAACAGACAATTCACACTCAGGAAATATGTAAATAATCATTGGTGTAAACGATTATTTAATAAAAAAGAGAACTCACATCATTAGTAACATAGGAGCCAACATTTCTTGAGCAATATGCAAATGAGATATGTATATCCGTGTGTGGTGTAAACATGTGAAACAATTACATCCAGGTTGAATCGGTAAGTGCCACTCCTTTGCATCCAAATTATAGGACTCTTCAAAGGGAAACTCTAAGAATTTTGGATCCGAAACCATGCTAGAGAGGTTATTTTCATTCCAGTCTTCGTAAATCCAACCCATCCCACTGCGACTGAGTCGGTATGGCAAACTACCATCAAATATGTCACATCCTGAACGAGCTGCCAGGGCAATATCATATGGTTGCCATATTTGAGTAATAAAACGTGGGAGATGAGGTGGAATATGAGCAAATACTTTGGGCAAAGTAGTGGTTAGGAATTCGTGTAAACCTTTGTTTTCATCGCTATAGTTTTTGACTTCAACTGAAGATACAGGCAAATCTCGAAGTACACCATCGATTACTACACCTGAATATGATGGAAATTGGCGGAACTCACACATATATTGATACATATCACTTAGGAAAAGTATAAAAATTTTCCGAGATAAATAAATTTTAGCCAGTGATACATAACCACAAATTCCAAAACGCTAGCGTATTTCATCTTTTTTATTCATATATTACATCTGTTTGACATTGCTGACCCATCTTTACCCATTTTTATGATTGACTGCTAACGTTTCTTAATATTTTCTATATGGGATGTAGTAGGGATACAACTATTTATTGCTCAAACTCCAGAAAACAAGTGAGACATGAGAAACTTCATTTTATCTGGGTGCCACTGCTTCCAATGATATCAATCACTTCATGTAATATCAGTTTCAATTCACTGAATTGCAAACATCGTTATCAGTTAAGAACAAGGAAGTTAGAATTCTATGTTTTCGTATCAGGATATGGACAGTATTTATGTGATGATACGACCTTACTGCTTTACTGAAGTAAATAAAGAATTCGAAACTGTGATAATACTCGGTAGTGAAAAGTTGGGATATATAGTATTTGAAACCTGATATTATTATGGAGTTAGAAAGTACAACTGTTATAAATGTATTGAAGGAAGTCCGGAAAGCTATACAAATCTTGAAACTTTTGTAAGTACCGATTTCCGTCTCTATTTACTGAACGTATATTGAACAAAAAGCATGATCTAGTTAAAAATAAACATAGAAAACCTAGGTTAGACCATGGGTATATACCTGAACAAAGTGAGAAATCTGTTTCAGCGACTGACTGAAGACGAAGCTGTAGATTATAACCACCGGCGATGGATACAAGTACCGACCTTTTTGCGAACTCCTTACAAATAAGAAAAAAAGGTTAAGCTGTAGATTATGAGTGTTTTTACGTAGAAGCGAAGACAAAGTTACACAAATCAACTGTTGTTTCTGAGTTCATATTCATTCATAAAACGCGTCGGAGTTAGCAGCACTATCCCACTATCTAACTCAGCTCAGACTGTAACACTAACCGGATAACCTTCGAGACCTAACGTCAACAATGCTTAGTTGGTGGGTCTATTACACAAGAGGAACGGTTTGAAAAAAAAAGACATAAATGTGTTCAGTTACTTCATCGCTATGTGGTATAAAAACGTAGTTTTATGAGGTATACTTGTTCAGCTGTCACAGGTGGTGAAAATTAGGCTTTGGTCAGCCACCAGTACAGAGAAGAGTCAAGACATCCAAAAAATTGGTATAATACAATACAATCAGAGACTTTTGTTTCATAAGCTGAAAAAGCTCTGATCAGAACGGGATTTTATCGTGCACATAAATTGTTTTCATAGAAGAGTGGAGAGTAATTGAAGGTTGTCCGACGGATAATATTATGTTCACAAAAGTTCGTCAGCATGTGATGATAAAAACGGAGGAAATACTTTACAATGGCCTACGAAAAGCCAATTATCCTACGACTTGGAAAGACTGGTTGTGGACCAGGAGCCTCGCTAAAATGGTTGTATTCAGCTCCTAAACTAATTTCGTCATAAAAACAAAAACTGATCATTTATACAGTCAAAAGTGAACATATTTTCACCATATACCAAATCAGATTGTTTACCAGTTTACAAGAGCGTGCTGAAGTACATACATTAGGACAAAAGAGTTATTGATCATACTTCCGTAATCCAAACGACAAATTCCACGGCAATCGTGACTAACTTGTCAACATATTTTTATCAATACAGGTAAACTTATAACATTTTAGAATGACATATTAGCTGGATCTATCTACATGAGACGGTCTTTTTACAAACGGTTAACTCGATCTATCGACTAAACACTTAGTGTCAGAAAGTTGTCTGAAATTACAAATGAAAAAATCTAAATAGCTACACAAGGCATCATTTTCTATCAATACAGCATACCTCATGAGATGTACATTCTGAAGTTAATTTCTTCAAGTACCCTGAAGTGCGGACGACGGAATTCGTAATTCGCTTTAATGTTGGATTCACATCTAACAGGAAAGTTTCGTTGTCAGTCGGCGCTTGGAATGCTGTCGGTGACGCAATCCTACTGCACGTTAAATATTCCGCAATCGACAATTGCAACCGCCCACCAGTTGTCCAAACTGGGACCGACGATTTACTAACAGCCGCTACAGTCGCCAAGTGGGTTGGATCTGACTGGAATAGGAACGCACCACGTTTCTAAATAGCCACGTTAACAATGTAACGTCATACCCCTAAACCCGCAAATTTGACAATACCACCACCGAACTTCGTTAGAGAAAATCTGCGTTCCGCTCTATAAATAAACTCAGAAGTCATTCATAAACATACACGTAACCCATGGAAGCGAAAGAAAACTCTGGTAATAGCTCTATTTTTTCATAAACGTCTGGAGGAAGGAAAGGAACACTACCTAAAAATAACTCATATAATTATATGTCACAAACCATATCTTGTGTACAATAGACATCCAGGAGTTTGTAAGTTTATCTGAAGATGGTTTGTGCTCTCTGAAAGTTTCCCCAGACGCATCGATCCACCGAAAGTATGAAGAACATCGAACTTCACCATTATGTATAACGTAAGCACCCAATAAATCAAATAAGAACGATTGGATCTAGGTGGATAGAGATGGTGTGATATTTAACCGTTGGTAAGTTTGGGTCTAGTCGGTAGATAAGTTGTATCGAGTGAACAAAAGCGTATGTACAAAAAGGTGGAAAAATGATGTGATTTGGAAGTACGTACTGTACATTCACAGTTATTAGAGTAGCAGAAAAGCGTGAACTCGGAACAATTTAATAAGCTAAGCTGAGGAAAGTGATGTTTTAAACGTGGTAAATTAACAGCGAACATAAATCAAATAGCTCCTAGTGATAAAAATAATGTTTCCATTTAACCTGAAGGTATGATGTCCCAAGGTTGTGAAAGATCAAGTGGAGTGAGAATAAGAGAAAAATTATACCAAAGACTTAGCAAAATGTTTAAACTTAGAAATAATAGGACAATCGGCAACAATTAGTGCAGTATAAGAGTAAACTCAGAGTATTTTGGAGATCGTGAAAGATACAAACAAGATTTCAAATGCGTTACGATATAGAAAACCAGGTTGTGTTGTCGATAAATTTTAGCTGGCGGACAGGCTGAAAGTTATAGGACGGAGCAAAACTACGATGGACTGTATACGATCACGTTCAAAACCGATAATTATATTCAACCGGGGCGATTAAGTCTAACAACGATGGGAAGGCGCAACTCAAATAAATGCCTAGGAATTTCCATAAATTAGATTCTCAGTTAGGTGAGTACAGGTCTTCAGCTTGATGAACCTATAACAAGCTACAATCGCTCAACTATACTTATCCATCAACCAATTAGAAGTAACCTTCAGCCTAAGATTACGAGGAATAAGTTACCTTATGTCACGTTTTAATCTATTGTGTTGTTTATTTGCAAGCAAAAATCTTGTCTCCAGAACACAAGGCGTAGAAATTCCCTTGACTTCTTATCGTTTGTTCATGTTTCTTTAGGCTTATTCTCGGATGTACATTATGAGAGACCTGTTTATTAGATGTACCACCTGATTGTCGAACTAATTCGATTATTCGTGTTGCAATCGTTCACTATACCAGTACCAACGACACATTAATGTATGCTAATTATCATGCACTTTAAACGAAATGGCTACTTGGGTCTATATTAAGCGCTTTATCATTGATGATAATGAGATCAATCGTTTAATCGTCTATCTTAATGCGACTAATCGTTAATTAGCGTTCAGGTTGTGTCTACTAAAATAAATAGCTTATTGTGGTTAACTGACTTGAAGTTGTCTGGACATTGTATCTAACTCCTTCTTCCTTTACTAAGTGATACTGTTTATTTCATACGTATTGTTTCTGATTACTGAAGCGCCTAAGTGATGTAATTGCTACACATGTAATTGTTACATCCCAATCTCCCAATTTCGGGGAAATTTGACCCATTTTAAGAAAGCCACTATAGAAAATTTTTAAAACCACAATTTTTTTTCAAAATTTAGAGAAAACTTTGGGTTTTTCCCAAAAAGTTTCATTGTTATGTAACAATTACATTATTTAGGCTCTGATCATATGGGTCGACTCTTATGATTATAATCCGAATTCACACTCACTACTATTCACCGACATCAGCTTTGTTTTTTGACATCTAAGCTGACTATTGTAGATGGCTAAAACTAAGTACGCATCACTAATGATCTCAATACTTATACTAGAGTATGTTACTTTGAAATAGATATCCTATGATAAAGGTCGTAAATAAATAGTATACTAGAAATTATAATTCAATGAAGCCACTATTCCGCAAAGTGGTAAAAGTATCTAGACCACATAGAGATACCAACACATGTAAAAGTAGAGTAAAAATCAAAAGTGTCACGGGAAATAGAAATTTAGATTCAACCAATATCCAATATCTTTGTCGCGATTTTATATAAACCGAATGATTTTCTTGTGCTTACTTCCAGCTGTTTTAATGCAGTTCCAGGCATTTGATAATTTCTAATTGTTGGTAGTCCAGAAACTCGACTACACTAGTTCTAGTCAGTTTAGTAGTTATTTGTAGAATGGTATATTATTTACTATGAAAGTGTGTGTTTGTCTCAAAGGGGTAGGATTTATGGTTACCAGAAACTATCACATTACCAGGCAAGAGGCTGGTTGGTTGTCATGTGAAAATAACAAAGCGATAATTCGAGTGAAAAGAGTAGACGATTGGTAATATTTAAGGAGATTGAATCGAAAGAATAAAAAGGGGAACCTAAGTGGTAATTAGAGAGTTAGCAAGTAGATGCTGATATACGGTAATGATAACCGTGATAGAGTGTGAAACATACATCAGGTCTAAGAAGGAGGCTGTAGAGCCAGTGAAATGTCACTGAGCCTTAGCCAAATCATTCAACAGTTGGGTCACAGAATATCGAACAAATCATCGATCCTCGTCAAATTCAGGGACAACCAACGCGCATCAGTTAATCATATGCCATGGACTAGTCCGTCTGGTGGTGGTCTTACTATCTTCTCTGTACTCATTCCTAAAAACACATTTCGGTAATAACGTCCTTCGTGTCGTATGGTTTTCAGAGCATCCTTAGTACCTTGATCATACGTAATGTTGATCCCCATTAGGTGCTGGCAGCGAGTTGTGATTTCGGCGTTAGGTGTTGGTCACAACATTCCCATCTAACTCAAGTAGCCTCCCAACCATTCGACATAGATCACCAACGTTGATGATCTACAAAATGGCAACTCGTGTATCAGCAGGTATCTATCAAATCTCTCTTTAAAGCTAACCATTGATGGTACTGTGGTCATTTTGATTAGGGGAGAATCGAAAGTTGAAACAACTCATACAGAGAGAAAGTGAGAGCGTACCCGGGTGTACTCTCTTTGGTGCGTACTCTTTCAAGGGTTGACACGAGCAACGTGGTGTTGATGTTCTAGTAGTATTCTCTTCTTGCAGTGGCTTGGCAGACTTAAATCAGGTATGATATCATCAGATCACCTCTAATCCTCTTGCAGATCGATGAGAATAATCACAGGTGTTGAATTTTATTCTCCTGCAAATTATGTTTTAGCCACGCTAACAAATTTGATGTCTGCCTTACACATTAACCTCTTTGTTAATCGCTAATCAAACATGTACAACAATGTTCAAGTAACCCTCTGTTACAGAAAAACCATAACCCACTTCAAAAGTCCTTTTTCTGACTTACTCTTCTAAAGCGTTTTGTGTCAACTATTAATATCAGAATGATAACCAATCGTCTATGAAACAAGGTCCGGTATTTATTTAATTGACTATAGAGCAAAGCAGAAGCCTCGAAATTTCTCTGCGTTAATTTTTTCACGAAACTACTAAAAGTCCGCTGCTGTTCGTGTTTATTATTATCATCATGATTGGTCCTCTGATACATTAGACATTTGATTTACTTTACTCCCACCTTATTTCCTAATTAATGAACTTTACTCCTATCCACCCGCAGTATCTAGTTTTTAAAGAGATTGTTCTGTAATACACATACTCAAATAAACCGATCTTCAAGGTTTATTCGATCTGGCCCATGCAAATAGATATATGTCGATTACTCTCTGCAATTGATTAAGAATTCCATCGCATCATTCTGAACTATAGTGCATGAATTATTTTCCAATCATCAATTTTATTACATCGATTATTTGTCTGTAATTCCTTTTGTAATACATATGTTATCATCTATTCTTGTTTTGTTTCCCAAACACAGTAAATTGTTCATACATTACACCTCACCTCCCTTCATCCTTATAATAAATTCAACTCAATTTCCTTTTAAATGCTGCAAAACCTGTTTAAATATTACGACTATCATGTAAACATCGTGGAAATATGTGTTGATTTTCATTTCTGATAAAATCCGAAAAGATTTCTCAACGACAGTCATATACTAGTCAGTTGTTCGTGAATAATCATGATAATAGTAATAATAGCATCTCTGATTGAATGGACATTACATGTGTTTCTTGATTTTCAGTAGGGCTTCATGAAGGATGTTGTTCTCATTTATGTGTTCCCTCATTTGTTCATTGACCAATCTTTCCATTACCTTCGACATTATGGGGAGTAACGCGACAGATCTGTAACGGTCTGTATCTTTTCTATCTTCTCCCTTGAATATAGGAAAGAAAGTTGTCTGCCTCGTTCTCCAGAGAGCTGTTAAGGATCAAGTGAGTGTCAGAACAGATCACAAACTGATGTGCTGATGGCTTCCGCTCACTGTTATAGGATAATATTTTGGATGTTGTCACATCCTGGTGAGTTTGAAGTACTCAATTGTTTGAGTTTCCTTAGTACTAAACTTGGAGTTAACCGAATATTATCCACACGCTCTAGCGAAGCTTAAGCGCCACAGAAACACTTGCTACTTTATTGTTTATGCACATGTAAATCCAAAGAACCTACCAGCTATCTTTCATAAAATAGCGACGGAGTAGTGTAATAAAATGATGAACTAACCAGAAAACCAGTGGCATCGTCTGGCTCGTCATTGTTTCGTCTATTGCTGCGTTAGCCTTTCTGAATATTCCACCTGATACCTCAATGGTCTTCCGTATCATTCATTGGTATTCTTCCTCCCGCACTGTACCCTTCTGCTGTTGACAGAGACTCACGACACTTACCAGCTCAAACTAGAACCCACCACCGAAAAGGAGAGTAGTTCTGACCACTAATCAACATGAGGGGCAAACCAGAATTCAAATAGAGGCCAGACATAGTAAGAGGACAAATAAAAATCAAATCTGTCGCGACTAGAATGTTCACGTTTAGTTTGAATGTGAAATAAAACTAAATAAATGTGATCAACTACCAGACCTGGCAAAGTGAATATAAAATCATATAGAAAGCAGTTTTGTGTCGAAACATTAATAAGCTCCAGTCACAGGTAAAGTGAGAGATTTTCGGGAACCATGCTGTTTACAATTTTCATAGTTTTAAGTCATGAACTGATCTCAGACTACCATTGGCAACCTGGAAGCACGAGATGGTTGTTTAGTCTTATTATTTGACGCTTCAGCACCGAACAAAGTTAGATACCAACATCATTGGATGACGGCTCAGTGGTCTAGCTAGTGAACGTTTGTGCTTGAGATCTAAGTTCTTGTGTTTGTTTCCCTGGACACGCACTTTGATGAGGCTCCTTAATAGGATTAAACAGACATGCAGTGCTTCCTGGTTTTAAACAATGATAGTCAGAGATGATAATGAGATCAAACAGCTATCATGCTTTAATTGGTTATCTCAGGTGACCTTGATCCGCAGGCAGGAATTGTAGAAACACTGGCTACAACCAGAGCCACAAATATTGAGACTATTTGTCCGAAAGATGAGAAGTTAATACAACTGCACAAAACTTATATTAACAGTATTTTATCAGTCTTGATATTTGTAGATTGACTAAAGATTTCGAACAGAGACGTGCACTTTCCTGCTAGCAATTGGATGTCAAATGAATTGACAAGAGTTCAAAATGACTCGATAGTAACAGTGAGGTGAACAAAAAAATAACGACACAAGATTCTATCACCAGAAATATCAGACAATGATCTTTCATACTCAGGAGAAGATATGAACGTTTTACTCCTGTCACGATCTGTGACTTTGTAGAACATTATCAAGATGTGATTTAGATCTGCTTTTGGCTAAAAGTTTAAACTTACAACGCAGCTAAAGCCTACATCATCCTCCACTTCGTTCAAATACGATTACTGATTGTGTCTACCGACAATCATTTAACGCTAGTCAAGGGCTACATCTCTTCACATCTCAGAAGTACAAAATCGTTGCTTCATCTTTCATTAAATTCTCGTATACCAAGTATTAAGATTATTACTGTACAGAAGAACGAATTTGATTTGCATATATAAAACTATCCCGCTGGGCTATAGAAGAATAAGAAGTGGTCCGATAATAATGTGCAAAATCTAGATATTCTATTCGGACCGAGAGTTCACCACCTTTTGTTTCGAATTTCGTCTAGCAATGTGTACTGAGAGATCGATGTTGTCGTTCATTCATTCTGCTCACTTTACTATCTGTCACCTACACTTATTTGCCCTTTCAAAATAATTATCTATATAGTCTACCTGTTAATAAGATTTTGATCATAGTATTCTGTAGTTTGACTTTGGTATTTTTATATCATAGCCAACTGTTTACCCATCAGATCATATGAAAGCTGATGGTTTCGGAACCCCATTATTGGGTTAAACATATTCAGCTACATCGCAGTCTGATATGACTTCTCCAGCTGCTCACCAACAATTAAAATGTTCAAGTTCGGAATATCCAGCTACTCGCAGGAGCATCAACTCCATGTTTCTTTGACGACAGAAAAATGCAAGATCATAACTTACTACTATCACCTAATCAAAGCTGAACCCCTGTTTAGTAGACCTGATTGTTTCGACCATTTTTGTCTTTTTATTTGTTTTAACTGCAATATCTACGTAACCGATCACTTAAAAACGCAGGTCTTATGGACAGGTTGTTGGTACTATATGAAATGACTTCCTGAGTTGGTCAGATGTAAGTCTGCAGGTTCAAGTGATTTTAAGACTTTATTCCTGTGTGGTGTGTGCCCATGCACATTTTCGAAGGCTGTAATTTTGCGCACTTGTTCACTTTTTTAAAAATTGTATCATATTTTTCTAATTTGTTTATCCAGTAACATGTACATTCATGAGATTCCCACCCGTATCGACACCATAAGCACAAGAACAACTGATCAAGGTTTTATCTAAAGGGATGACTATGTGTCCGAAATGCTAAAAAATGACCACAGGCACATGAAAATTTAAAATAAGACCACGAAAAACATCATGGAATAACAAATATAGTATTCATTACGTGGGGAAAGTCACGAAAGTCAGCATTCCACCAAGAACCATGGCACCCACTCTGACTCAGACCCCTATTTCTAGTAATGCTGGTTAAAAATCCAAAGAAGCACCTCAAAATCAGGCACAGGAAAGTGGATTTTGATGTTGAAGGACATGACAATAATAAATGTATAACGTGTTCATCACTAGATAAAGACAGTGTCTCCACATTCAAATGCACTCTTACAATTTCAGATGGTAATATTTGTATTTTATTATAGTTTTTATTTTTCTTACGATTGCCAGTGAACCTCCATCGCGGTGAAACTACAACCCGGTTCAGAAGTCTCCTTGATTATTTTCTTTCCGAAAATGGATTGTGTCACTTATTGAATATCAATATATTTATTAATGATTTATACAAACAAGTTCCATCATCCATCTAATTGACTGAAAAACAATGTGTAAACTCGGAAACTTTTCACGCCTATTTCATTTTATTTCTATTTATCTTAATGTATGAAGTCTGCTTATGTTCATATCCATAATTATTACTGTGATCATTATTATCATGACTGGTCCCTCGACACATTAGATATTCTTTCCATCTCTTCTTATCCTCCTAAATATATATTATTCCTAAACACCCAAAGTCTATAGCTAAAAACAAATTATTTCACAGTACAATTGAACAAATTAACTTTTCAAATTCATTTTATCATCACTACACACATACATATAACACATAGAAATTTATATTCGATTATCCTTTGCAATTAATTTTGACTTTCACAGCATCATTCTAGATTATTGTTCGTACTAATAGCCGGTTTTACTCTGTATACTATCACATAAATCAACATGTGTTTATTGGAGTGCACTAAAAAACCAACAAAATTAATAGTTTGCTTCAGAGTTCGATATTCATTACACTATTATTATCATGGTGGAACCCTTTCACTAGGTGATCATTTCCTTCCTCTCTCCTTCTTTCTTCCAAATAAATATTATTTATAAGATTCCGAGGTTTCTAATTAAGACAATAACTTGTGTTACACTTAAATTAACTTCTCAGACTCGTTTTATCTTCACTATGCATATATGACTCATACATATTGATATTTGGTTATCCATTGCACTTGATTGAGACTTTCATAGCATCACTCCGAATAAGAGCCGCACAAACACCTATTCGAGCGTCATATCCCACTGCAATAATAAGACATTCTTCTTAACTATTTATTTTGTTTTATTCTTGTTACTCATTCGGTGATACATACACAGTAGTTTATTCTAATTCTGGGTTCACGGACACACTTACTAAACTATTTAAATATTTCGCGTCTCCTCTATTTCTGTACGATCCATTTTTAAGGTGTTTTTGTGTGAAAATCCCTCCATGTAAACACTTGTAATTTATTTCTATTGATTCCTTCAGTTGTACATTTTGTTAATCTTTTTCATTACATTTGAAGTGGTAATATTTGTATTCTACCATAGTTTTTATTTTTCTTACGCCTTCACTCATATTCCCTGTTTCTTCCTGAGCTGCATTTATGTTGTTTTAGTTGATACTTAGTCTGTGAAGATATGACTGACAAGCTTATTTTGCTACACACATATCCCTCGTTCTATTTTCGTTTGTGATTGAGTTAACTGAAATCTTATTCAAATATTATTAAAAATTATTTACAAAATAAAATTGTCAGTCATATCTCCACAAGTCTTGACGGCAGCCATATTGATTTTGTTTCTTCTTTGATTGTGTTGCTTACACTGACTGGAATTGTGCACTTTTGATTGTGAATTGAAACACTCCTCAAGAATCGGAAACCCTGTGTTATAAGGCAATCAAACGTTAACTTTCGAGCGAATCTGTACGTGATCTATCCAGGAAGGATAGAATAACATTTATTTGTTACGATTGACTTGATTATTTAAACAATTATTGGTTGAATAACTCAGTGGTAAAATTTCTTTTGAACTGTACAGTCAAAACCTTACTTTGGACTCTACAAGAGAACCTAATAGAAGTCCATCAAGCCTATTCCAAGATATTTGGGTTTAAACCATTAGGAATGCTTGACGGTTGGTGAAACAAACCGTTTTACGGTAAATTAGTGGATAAAACGTTGAAATTACAAGGTATGGGCTAAGCAACTAAATCTGAAATAATTAATCTTAAATTTTGGTCGGAGATTCAATAACCTCTACGGCTAAATAGCACTTCGCTATCACAGCTGATTTTATTACATGATTAAAATTCTTAGCTGCAATCAACAATCCTATGTTGTCTGACTGAATCAGAAACCTATTTTCTCACACTGATGCATAGCCTTCTGTTGACCAACGTAAGTGGTTGAATAGTCTCGCCGACGAAATGCATACTAGCTGCCGTTACTACAATGAGTTGTAGTTAGTCTCCAAATAAGAGAACACAGCGACAAAGAACAATGAGTCGAAATGTGTGACAAGGTGGAATAGCTTCAAATGATTGAGAAGAAGTTGAAGTAAGTTTGTTAAAAACAAAAGCGAATCGAAAGAAAGTAGTTTTAATGAGCTCCAATAACTATGAACCTTATTACTTACCATCTGTATTATTTTCACTTATGTTTTGTCCAGTGCCAGCAATTAGGCCGTAATGAAAATCCCTGAGTTGGTATTTTATAGGTTATCTAATTAGAATAGTGAAGGGAGTTTAAATTTGGAAACATGAGTCTGAGTAGCAAGTGTAGTGAAATGTCCTCGCTATCACTAATTGATTGCCACGTTCTTAATCGTAGAGGGCCTGAAACAAACAAAATGTTCCGGCCCACAAACGTGGGTGGGTTCAAGTCATCACCCTCATCACAAATGCTTGCTGGCCAGTAACTATATCCTCACTACTTTCGTAATGTTAAGGCCTCTTAGGTTTGTTTATAAATAAAATGTTACATCCTACCTAATGCTCAATTTTTACGTCATGTTGGGGAACACTGTTTTCTAAGTACCATTTTACAAGCTTATTAGAGGGTCGCAAATCACGGACTGTGGTTAAGTCAATGCCTTGGATGACTATAATATAGGTTTTTGGTTTTTAAGCTAAGTATGATAGACTAGAAGAATATTATGAAGGACAATTGTTCACGGAAGTAGGTATAAATATGAAGGAATATAACAGTCATTGATAAGGCAACGGGTAGTGTATCTAAATTAATGATAAGTCCGTCAAGTGAACCAGAATGTAGTAAAACGAACAAAAATAGACAAAAAGCGAATCAAATTGACTTAGTGCCGATGGTATTTTATGTTGTCCTAACCGGATGGTGGGTTGCGAGCTCCATGGATGCTAGACCGCTGGTAGTATGTAGGGGATCGTGAGTTTCACTTGACAACTCACTAGGTCAGTAGTTGACGTCTTTTATGACCGATTATATTTGCGCGGTACTGATGGACCTGTTGACTTACCTGTATACTTCAGGTAAAAATAAGGAGAGATACATAGCTACGGAGACATATCCAATACAACAGCAAATAAAATGTACAATGGAAACAATGGTATCCACTCACATCAGTGCGGCATGTACGGGAACAGTCAAAAATTGACCACAAAAGTCGTAGCCGAAACGAACAGCAGTGCGGTTACAAGAACTTCACCCGCGAAATCACCGTTTGCTGCACATATGTCGATAATTATTAAGGGGAAGTGAAAGTGGGTGACTGTTAGAAGAGATAATATCAGCAACATTATCTTCATTGCGTGAAAAACTACGGACGAAGATAAGTGGCTAAATAACTTAGTTTTATTTGGTGTCTAAGTATCAGAGGGTAGTTTACCGGAAAGTAGCATATATTCCACTTAGCAATAATAGTGTGATGTGTTCTACTTATATCGGCATAAGTAGTATATCACGCCAAACAGGAATATAATGCTTGGTAGCAGAAGGTCAAGAAGACTGAGGAGGAAAGAATGGGAACAGAAAGCAGTTGGTATGGAAAAGCAGGAACAGTGAAGTCTGAAACGATTGACTGATATTTTTAAAAAGAAACAGTCATGTTTGAGGCAATTGATTGGCATTTTGCGAATTAGGTATTTACTGTATGGTCTTTAGACTTTATTAGGATGTTCTGTGATTTTGTGTTCGAATGTCCCTACTTGTGTTAATGTTCACCACAGTAGGACAGATACTGCATCCTATCTGACGTAAGCGCTATCCAAACAAAACTCTAATCCTAGTATAGAGGCTACATCGCAATTAAAATAGTGGTTCTGCACTTAGTAGATGTACAATAACAAGCTTTCATGATGTTATGAACAGATTAATGATAAAACAGTACCTCAGTATTAGTTATACACAATTAAAGCTATAATGAAAGTGATCGCTCCATAAAACAATCGGCGAGTCCCGAAGAAGTGACCAGCATGAGGGTTCTTGGGGTTACTATGCTAACTTTTAGTAACCCCAACAAAGCCTACATACATGATGTGTAACAGTGGTGGTGACTATCGTCCATTCCGGCTTCTCCGCCCTTCATGCCACACAACGATTAAATTCACCTATCTGATGGCTTTAAACATCAGAACTTGAGAGGACCTGGCAGAAGTCTGTCGGGTCTACTGCAAATTAAGTAGTGACTTTTACTGTCGCGTCCGATGTATTCAGTGTTAACCTTGAATGGTAAGACAAATAGGTATGCTTTAAGGTCAGAGGACCCCAATCAACAAAATATTCCAGTGCACCACAAGCGATGACTGGTCAACTAAAGTAGCCACACCGGAAAAGCCCTTACCAGAAAGTTTCACACCCTTTCCATGAACTTACAAACAGCGGCAGCCAAAGAGGAGCACTGCTTGAGATAACAAACAGCTAAGTGCTCCGCTGCAATTTGACAAGATTTAAAAGACAAGAAATACTTTTCCAGCTCGGACAAAATAAAACCTTACTCTCTTATGATGTCACAGTTAATGAAGTAGATGTATGATGGGTGACATTCAGATGTGACAGAAGACATATGGAGAGAGTTGGAGTAGCAAAATAGATTACGCCTACTTTGAAGACTCAGTGCTGCCAAAAGCCAAACTAACCGAACTGTTAGTGTTTTGTCAATCTTGCCTCAACGCTCATGCCACCAGGAGCTTGGTTGGAAGAATATATCATCCACCCATAGGTGACAATGCACGAAAGAAAAATACATTCCAAGTGTTATCACTACAATTGCACTTAATGTCTGATCGCTTACTTGTAAACATGTTCCTTAATACACCATCCCAAAATATTAGTGAGGAGACTCTTCTACCTAAAGAGCAGCCTAACAAGAAGCTCGCTGGAACCATCAAAGATACATGTCTGAATGAATGTAAGTAAGATGAGTAAGGATTGGAAACCTTCAAAACTGCACTATCTACAACCTAATGACCGGCTTTTAGTCGAAAATGTCCACACTCAAGCGCCAATAACTGGTAGTCATATTTAATGTGTCTAGAAGTAAGGCACTTCAGATGGGCGATGATGTCTCCCAGATTTATCGCACCAATGCATAGCACACAGCCGTAATGGAGCATTTTCATCACGCCCCGTAACACACAGTAATGATGATAATAATATTCTGCTGACATATCAGGTACGCACAAATTTTACAGATATGATGAATAATTTGCAACATTGGTTTACAAATAAGATACTTCTTAAGGAGGATCATTAAATAAATAAGATAAATGAAAATGGAAGAATATTCGCTCACATATTTAGCGGGTTAATAAATAGATTTATATTATAGTGCTGTACTATGAGTTCGAAGTTCACACCACGTCAACCTGACGGTGTGGTCTAATAATGGATGGCCACTTAGAGATAGCGAGTAATATAGTTCAGGCAGTTATCTTGCACACTATACCCCGAGCCAAAAACACAATTGGAAAGATACGATTTCGGCAGGAGCAAAATGTAGAAGTTCACTACACACGAAACTGAGAGCCTGTCACGACTACAAAGTTTGCTTAAGGGATTATGACCGTAGCTCCTTATTGAGATTTATAGATAGATACAGCGTTAAAGTACGAATTAATAAAAGATATTTCCAGGTCGAGCTAGCAGCTAAATTACAGGTTAACCTGAAATGTCTTTATAGGTTTATGGCCGAACGGAAATCTGCGAACCTGGAAGATTTCTCTCTCAAACCGGGAACGCTTAACCAATCTCAAAATCAGGAGTCTCACAAGAAACAATTCCAGGTTCATTCCTCTTCCTTACTTTGATTATTGGACTCCTAGACAGAGCCAGCTCACTGTCCATCATTTACTGAAACGATACCAAGGTGTGGAGATCTGTAAAGAACAAAAACGATCCGCTTGATCTTCAGAAGTACCTCGTAACAGTAGATAAGTGTAGAGTAGACAAAGGGTCTGAGAAACCCTACCTCATTAGAAAGACACACACGTTACAAGATATGCAAATCCAAAAATGGCTTCTAAACTAACTGAAAATAATGCAGTTGAGTGTCTAGATCTGGAGTTTTACTGAAACAGCAAGAAATGAATCTGTTTACATGAGCTCGTGACAGATTTCCCAGGAGTCCTTTAAGAGAAAACTTGACCTATTCTTAAGGACTAAGGATAATATCTTACTATGATTTGCCAATTTCTTTTTTTCCTCTGTTATCGTTGATATAACAACGTTCCTGCCTGGAGGTATTGGCGATCCAGTGCTACTAGACACGGAAGCCCTTTAAGCGAAAGTTTCTACTCCGTCCACAACCATTTGAACCAATTGAGCGATATTGGATTCACTCATTCATATGTGATACTAACATTTTGACTGAGACTGGTCCAATCAAATGGCTTAACAATGAACGCTACCATAGACATAAGACAGTACTTTAACTTCAAGATGCCAGTGCAAAGTTATAAACTGATTTGTGTTACCCTACTCAAACAAACTCTGACATCAGGGAATGGAAATTCATCAGTCCTTGAGGCTCAAACACATACTGACCCAGCATGTGACGAGACTAGCCAAGAAGGATGGTGATCCTAGACCCCGTCTAATGAAGATAACCTTCCCATCTTCCCATATGGCGGCTGCAATTCTGGAAGCATTTTGTACCAACAGACGTCGATTGCCACCTGGAATCCACATGCACCCGGATAGGCCATACGAAGCTAGGACCAAGCACTAAGGCAAGTTGGAGCTGACCATTCCACTTGTGGACTGTCTAAATGATAAAAAACGTGTAAAGGACAGGGCCTACCACCTCGGCAAACCTCATATAGGTGGGCTACCTGTCCATTCACATAAGGCTCACACATAAAAACAGGACGAAGCTCACGCGTTCCAAATTGAAAGCATAAACTGCTTATATATGAACGCCGTGAGTCTACCAAACAAACTGGATGAATTACGTGAACTTAGCAACGTTAATAAGGCCCATCTGATAGGAATATCTGAAACCTGGATATCTTCTCAGCTCTCGAACCAAGAGTTAGCATTACCTGGGATGACTTTGTTCCGCAACGACAGAAAAACAGGAATTGGGGGCGGAGTAGCCATATACATAAGTTCTTGCTTGGAGGTGCACCAAGTTCACAACCTCGAGTTTAACAATCTTGAGGAATCCATATGGTGCTCTGTAAGATTGTCTAGTACTTCGAGGTGTCTAGTCGGAGTCATTTACAGGAAGCCAACTGACGACATCGAGTACGATAGTCGTATTCTGGAAGGACTATCCCGCTCTACTCGTCTCGGTTTCACACACATCCTGATTCTAGGGGACTTTAATCTCCCTAGAGTCAACTTCGCGGAACACACGTGCACTGGAGGCGACAACTCAATTGAAGCTCGGTTCTTCAACCTTATCGATGACTTGGGATTATACGAAAATGTGAGGTCGGCAACTCGTTGGAGAAACAGTCAGACACCATCGCGCCTAGACTGTGTATTCACAAACGAAGAATTCCTAGTTGACAACCTCTTAATCCTGGCTCCTCTGGGAACGAGCGATCATGCCGTCATAGCCTTCAGTTTTGTCATCGAAACTAAGCTAAGGTATCCCAACAATAATTTGCGTTGGAATTTTAAACGGCTGAATGTGCCAGCTCTACATGACTATCTACAACAGGTGATTTGGGATGTTCAGCCTCAACTCGACGTGGACGGTCATTATGACTTCTTACTGCACACGCTCTTATGTGCTACAAACCATTCAGTTCCTCAAACGGTTCCCAAAAGCTGCAAGCCACCTACAGTAATCAAGAACCATACCCTTCGCCTGCTAAGCCGCAAAAGGCACTGTTGGGCGGAATACAAACGAACTAATAACGACGGAGCGTATAGGCAATATAAACATATAAGGAACATATGCACAAAGGCTATAAGAGAATATAGGCTTCAGTACCAGACAAAGCTTGTGGACAAAGTTGCCTCTAATCCTAAAAGCTTATTCCGTTATGCAGCCTCTCTTCGTCAAGCCAAAGCGAGAGTTTCTCAACTGCTAGGTCTTAACGGCCCGACCAACAACGATGGCGACGCCGTTAACCTTCAGGCGGCACATTACTCTCAGACATTCCAACCGGCTAACATCAACTTTGCTGACGACAGTTTCATCTGCAATTCCACAGGACTTTCCGAAGTGGACTTAAGCGCTGACTTGGTGTTCCAGAAATTGCAGCCCTTAAGACTAGATACTTCTCCTGGTCCGGATATGGTCCATTCTGCCATACTGAGGGAAGCAGCCTCAATCCTGGCAACGCCACTTAGCGTGATGTTCTCACACTCGCTTAGCCGAGGCAAATTACCGGAAAATTGGAAGTTGGCTCACATCACACCAATTTTCAAAGGAGGTCGACGCAATGAACCTTCAAGTTATCGGCCGGTGGCTCTTCTGTCATTACCTTCAAAACTCATGGAGTCCCTGATGTACGACGGTTTAAATGACTATCTACTGTCCTTGAATTTCTTCTCACCCCAACAGCATGGTTTCAGGAAGGGTTACTCTTGTATAACCAACCTGCTGACTGCGGTGGACAGATGGACAAGCATCCTCGATCGCAAGGGGAAGGTTGATATTATTTACCTTGATTTCTCAAAAGCTTTTGATAAGGTTAACCATTTGTGACTAGGTATCAAACCACCTCTAATCGATTGGCTTACTTCATACCTGAAAAATCGACATTTTAAGGTTAGGGTTAATTTCACTTTATCTCAGGCTATGGAATGTCCTAGTGGGGTCCCCTAGGGCTCAGTACTAGGGCCTCTTCTCTTCTTGATCTACATAAATGACATTCCTAAACAGGTAACGTCAGACTTATTACCTTTTGCCGACGACGTGAAACTTTGGAGAGAGACACGCAACCAAGACTATATACAGGCACTTCAGGAGGATCTGACTCGACTTCAAAGTTGAGCGGACGATAACGGACTTACCTTTAACACTTCAAAGTGTAAAGTAGTCCATCTGCGAGATGTTGCAAACTATAGTTACAACTTAGGAAACTCCTTTCTAGTAGTATCCCAAGTCGAAAAAGATTTAGGAGTCCTGGTGCCCCATGACTTAAAGTCTTACGCTAACTGTGACAAAAATGCCTTCCGAGCAAACCTTGCACTGGTAACGTTGAAGCGCATTTTTGGACAGTTTGACGGAAGAACTTTCCACACAATCTTCAATAGTTTCATCCGTCCTCATTTAGAGTATGGAAACATAGTATTCCCCCCTCACTCCAAAAAGATAAGGTCACTTTGGAGCGTATCCAACGGCGAGCCACGAAATTAGTTCGAGGACTCAAATCTAAGCCTTACGAAGAGCGCCTCCATTCACTAGACCTTTACCCATTAGAGTATAGGCGTCTTAGAGGCGATTTATTAATGGCTTGTAGTATTCTTAACACTTCTGGACATCCTCTTAAACACCTACTTAAGCTTAGTTCGATCAATAACCCAAGGGGTAACACCCAGAAACCGGAGACACAACATAGCAAGACGGAATGTAGACACAACTTCTACTCCTTAAGAGTTGTCAAAAGCTGGAATTCGCTGCCGGCCGAGCTAGTCCAAGCGACTTCTCAGGAGTCCTTCAAGAGGCAACTTGATCTATTCTTAAGGACCAATGACAGCATCATACTATGATTTACCAATTTCTTTTCCTCTTTTATTGTTAACATACCTAGGTTCCTACCTGGAGGATTTTGTGATCCCCTGCTACTAGACACGGAAGACTGTTAAGCGAAAGCTTCTTCTATTCCGTCCACAACCATTTGAACCTCGACCTAAAGGCATTGGTTATTGGATAAGGTCGTGACGGATTCGAAGTTATACACTACTAATACCTAACGCGTTTTCAACCCAGTGGGTGGTCTTTACACATTTGGATCTCATAGGAGTATCTTCCTCCTAAGGCAATACCAGCCATCTGATAGTGTCACACTTTGGCACTCATATAGACATACTTCCCTCTTTTCTCTGTGATAGGAATGAAAACTACAATTATTTTGTTGTACAAGTAATACCCAGTTTGTTGCTTGTGAGGATTTTTTAATAATAGATGGAGGATTGTAATATATTTGGTTATTCTCTGTTGTCTGTACATATTCCTTTGGTGTCTGACGCCTTCTGAGTTTGTTTCAGAATTTATAAAGACTGGTAATTACATATTAAATCAAACCTGATTGTAATTAGACGAACCTCACGAGTGTGTTGCAGATCGCCTTAAACCATTTGCAAAAAAAATAAAAGATCTAGACGCATTTATAATTCAGCCGGAAAACACACAAAGCAGTCTTCTTACATTTACGGGTTCGTTGCTGACTCATTTTTACTAATCCTGACGTAGGGAATGGTTTCATTGGTTGTTCTTTCCAAGAACATAACATATTGATTCACAATAACGGGTTTTTATCTCAAAGCACCAAGATACCTGCACTGATCACACTAGATGTTCATGGATATGTCAATTTCAGTATGTTCTTATAAAAAGTATTTTAGTATGTCTCAGAAGCACTACTACTTGATATCCGAGACGGATTGATGCATAAAATGAGCTGTTTCAAGCATGTGGTAAGTGGACGAATAAAGATGTATTTTTGTGCAATAATTGTTTAGACTTTTCGGGTCATTATACATAATTCGAAGAATACCCATTCCGAGGACTAAGCTGACCTAAACCTGAAGTTCATTTGAAATGTTCAGATTGACTATGTAACCATTTAATTTTCCATTACCGGGACCCCTCATTGAAAGTTCAGCAAAATGTAATATATGCTTCGTTTGATTTCCTGAGACTTTGGATATTATTAATTGACATACTGTTCTAGCAAGCTAAACTGAATTTTCCTACTGACCCAAAAATATACTTTATCTCTTTGAGTAATGGAACCTCGCAAGAACCTATGAAATGTCAACAATACTAAAGTATCAGGGTTATAAGTGCAAACAAGACTTCAGGAGTATATGAAGGATTGTCTAAAGTTTGAACATTAGTGATCTGTTTACACTAGTTGAACTTATTAATTCTATCGTAGTTCTTATCTCGGTAATTAATTACTGATATTTACCGTGATCCTATTGGATCGCATCAAATACAAGACTGTAGAATCCTGGCTACTTAGATTGAAAACGATAAAAGAATATGAGCTTGCAGTTTTTCTGTAATTTGCCTTCGATTATTTTTGAGGAATCTCCCGGTATTGTAGATCACGTTCCTTATGTCTTACAAACACGCAGTCTACCAACTTCTATGAAATCGTGTTTATGGTGATTTCCTTCAGTCATCATTATTAATAAATACGTATTTTGTCCAGTAATATAGGAATTGAAAGTTGATGAGCGATCTAAGAAAGCTGAAAAAATTGTGCTTTCTATTCCCAGAATCGGTGGTTTTTGGTATATCAGTGAACTTGGTCACTCAGAGGTTTGACGGAGTTATTATAATCAAATATTTATGTCAAAAAGTAGCATGCTTACTTACGCCTGTTACCCCTCGTGAAGCAGCATGGGCCACCCACCATCATCCTCCATCCAACTCTGTCCTGGGCAATCCTTCCCATTTGTTTCCAGTTGCTATTCATCCCTTTGACAACTTCTTCCGATTCTCGATTAAGTATGTTCTTTGGTCTTCTTCTTTTCTGTTTCCCTTCAGGATTCCAATTTTGCGCTTGTCTCATGATGTAGTTTGATGATTTTCTCAGTGTATGTCCTATCAAATTCTAACGTCTTTTCCTAATTTCCTCTCCAGCTGGAAGCTGTTTTGTTGTCTCCCACAGTAGGTTGTTGCTATTAGTATCCGGCCAACGAACATTGAGTATTTTTCGCAGACAACTGTTTATAAATGCTTGTACTTTTTTAATGATGTTCGTAGTAGTTCTCCAAGTCTCAGTTCCATACAGTAGAACTGTCTTGACGTTCGTATTGAAGATTCTGACTTTAATGTTGGCTTGCAGACAGTTGTTTTGAGTTTCATATGTTCTTCAACTGAAGTGTCTTAAACTTGGTTAATTGCTCTACTTTTGTCTCCTTTCGTCGAAAACTGTCCTGAAGTCTTAACGAGAGCCATTACAACTGGATTTTGCCTCACTAACGTTGGTCCTTTCCCCCCTGATCTATGACAGCAGATCCATCTAACAAATCAGGGACCCACAATATACCCCAACTTTTAGAAACTCACAAGTTTCCTGGCCGTGATGACTTAATCCGTGATCTTCATGAATATAGTGACGAACTTTCGGCTAGGCAAATGACTGAATTGTTTCGGGAGACAGATAGTGTTCCAACAGTCTGGAACTAAACGATCATCGTTTTCACCTTTAGGAATGTTGTACGTATTCTATAGAACAACTACAAGGTTATAAGTATACTTTCGATTACGTTCAAACCATTGGCTTTTGCCATACTTTACCGAAAACTCATGAAATACTGACTCTCCAGAAGCAGGCTGTTTTTACATCAGGTCATAGGTGTTCTTATTATATATTCGCCCCTCCCTCAATTTTAAAGTGCCCCTACGCATCCCAGGCCAATAGTTGTGTTTTTGTATCAAAATAATTAGAAATATCTTAGTAACATTACACAGAGGGATAGGTTAGTAAACCGATTTCAGATTTTTTTTACAATCTGTCGACTTTTAATTGTTATAATTTCATAATAGCTATCCGGCTAATCAACACGAGAATCTATAAAATTGCAGAATAAATGAAAACGTAGAATAAAAGCTTGATGTTTTACACAATGCAATTGAACTTACTGACTAGGTCAGCTAATCATAGCTAAGAACACCGTAATTGTATGATATTCTAAGTAACTAAGAATAATGAATGTGCCACAAGCAATACACATGTTTTTCGATGCTTTAGTGTCATTTAGATGGTTACAGGACTTTACTTATATACTTTGGGTAAGGTTGGAAACTGTCTTCAATACTAGAGTAGTGTCATTACCAAGCTAGCGAATCACTGTGTATCTCCATCACTGTTGATATACATAAGAATTCATTCTTAATAGGTTCCTGAGTATATCAGGCATCACAAACCACTAAAACCAACTTTAAATCCAGTCTTTAGGTATGTGAAAGTGTCAATTTTCTGCTCGAAATTCGCAGAGAAACTAGACTACATTCTTAGTAGTCCTAGAAATACTTCTTTCGAAGCACGAATAGAACTAATTTTTTCAAATGAGATAATTCAATATAAGTGTATAGGCATGCTTAACAGATGATAATACTGAACTAAGTAATAAACAATGTGGCTACGTATCTGACTAAAGTAGAAGTACACCGCTCAAATGTTTAAACCGTTTGTGTCGATTGGGTCAAGTGCAACTAATCTGTCAATTTTCCTAGTTAAACTCTAATTCAGACATTCATTGTATAGGAAAATCTGAAATATTAGACTCAAGTTGTTGGTGAGTAAAATACTGCAGTCGGTTACACTGTATGGTACACTTATTTGTGTACTTCACAGGTGCTCACCTTATCGCTGTTATTGTTCTATAGTACAAATTTTGTAAATGTTCTCATCTGACGCATTTATTTTCGATCACATCTGTCAACTAAACGTACCTCGAGAAGCTCGCGATGATTTCATAGTTTACTGTGTTTAATTCTAAAACTAGTACTTCAGTTATTATTTGAATCCTTAATCATTGTCTTCACGTAAGATTTCTTTGATTATCACTTTAATTATCTGTAGATATCGACAGACGAAGGTTAAATCGTGCTTTTAATCCGTTTCAGATTTGCAAAGTAGACCAGTAATCTAATATACTTAAGTAAAATCTAGTGTAAGCGTAGCAAATAAAATACTGTGTTCTGAATCATGTAGACTTCTTCATTTTCGAATGTGCGCTCCTAACGTAGTTAATCTAAATTTTATTATTTGAACACAAATATTGGTACAAATAGGCACCGAATATATGTGCACCACACAACTCACTTGATTTGTATGTGGGCTGTGATACTGCTCAGGTGATCAGACCGAAGCAGGTGGTTTTCTTACGGGGGCTATGCCTGGAACCTTCGACTTAAAGGTCTAATCTACAAGGCAATGGAGCAACGTAAGGAGATGCAGTCCCATGGTGGCCTGTGGCCAATAATTGGTTCATACACCATTTGTTACTTCAGGATCCCGGAGCCCATGCTCACCATTGGTTTTGAGTCAGGGTGTTTCAACTCCCTTATTTGGATCCTCCATATCTACCAACCCGGTTAAGGCGACAGAAATTCGCTTTCCGTTCTCTCAATCCCGTAAACAACAATAATGCCGTAAGGAGGCGGTGAGTAGGACTTGCGTGACAGTGATTGTGTACTTGCGGCCATGTGAGAGCGTTTCGAGAAGGAGAGCGGACTCCCCTCACTTTGGGCCGTACCAGGGCATTTTGGGGCAACGTAATCTGAAAAATGTTCTGACCCTCTAAGTGCTATAGTGTGACAGTGGGTTAATAGCATCCACTTCATGTCTCAAAATGCCTTCATGCGGCCTCATAGTTACGGTCGCTTCCAGGGGAATCTTTACTACATTCACTTAGCATGGATGTTTTCATTAAAGGGAAAGTCCGAGAAGACGTCTAGCACTGGGACCGTAGATAAAAGGATTCACCTGTAGTTGGAAAATTCCGGTTTTAGATTAACGGTGTGCATGCCCTTTCGATTCTTGAAAGTACTATTGTCGTATAAACTGATTGTTGGCATCAGATATTGTTGGGTTCAGGGTATATTGGTTAGTAATCTTAAAACGGTCTTGAACGCTGGATACAGCAATTGGAGCGATATGTCAACCCGTCTGATGTAACAACTATACATTTGTGCAGTTTGACTTCCAACTAACAACCCAGCCAATGAAAACAATCTACACACGTATTGGGTCCTACGTTGTGTTTGACTGACTAACCTAGGTCCAAAACAAACTAACAGTTGCTGCTACCTTGACGTGGTGGTCGGGTTTGCCTATCGTGATGAAACAATCAAGCTTTACTGGCTGGAAGGTCGTTCCTCGAGGTTCTACCACGCCAGACAGGTCTGTTGAAGAGCGGTAAGACTAAAAGCAGCAAACTCAAGGACCGATAGCGAAGTCATACTTCTAACTGTAGACAACCAGCATAACAGAGATGCTGTCTTCCCACAAAAGAAGGTTGGCGTTAAAAAAGGCCGACCCTAAAAATGCACACCTTGCCTTATCCCACGAATATCCGTCTCCGGCGGTAAGGTCTCAACAAGTACGGAGCTAACAGGAGAATTACTCACAAAAAGGCCGTAAAAGACCGCCTCAAGCAGCATTGCGGTATCGCTGTCAGATCAATATGACCTACCCTAACCCAATTTCTTTTCAGTTACCTCTAGAAGAACCCTTCTATGGTGTGCGCAACCGGGAAGTGAAAACCGCCATCATATCTCTAACAGCACTTAAGACCTCTGACTGAATTCTGAGGCATCACTGAATTCAGACGACTCACTGCCGTCTCTTTCTAGGGCTGGAGGCTAAAATAATTGGCAAACTGATTGTTCCATCGTTTTGAGACGAAGCAATTTATACAACAGTATTGAAGTGTAAGTCTGCTCTATGCTACTTCCAAGCCGTCAACTTCACACTACATAAATTATGAATAGCTTGTGGCAGATTAACTCGTATGAGGAAGGCCAGTTTCTGTTCAGTTTATGGATACATTAGTCATATCTTCATCCTCCGACAACTGATGAAGCATCGCTGTAGTCATTGGATTTCAACCATCGCTTTATCGTTCTTTATTTCGGACTCCAATTCGTTAAATGGGAGTATGTCTTGGGCTTGTATACTGAGAAAAAGTGTCCCTGAAAAGTTTAACACTTTAAAGGTTTTTTACAAAAATACATTAGTGTGAGAACCCGAAATCAACTATCTCCATTATTTAAAGTCAGCAGTAGGACTAGAGAGGGTTTCCCGATCTCACCATTTTTCTTTAGTTTTACTATGACCTTTTGGAACCATCTATAAAAGATCTGTCACATGGAAAAAGACTTTGAGCACGAGAATAATGTAAGTATAATTTACGACAATTCATCGACTACCCACATTGCATATAATCAGTTGGTAATTGGTGTCTGTTGTTATCTATGTGTTTCACACTTTTGAAATGAAGAGTACTCATTCTAAAATTTCAGAAGCCTGTGTCTGAACTCATCGCTTGTGTTGAGTTGCCTTTGGAGGTTAACTCACATTCAGCAGCATCATCATGTAGTTAGAAATATTGTATACAGGCATTGTGATAATAGTTCGTTTGATGTAACCGAACGGAATATGTCTTGTTTACTTAATCGAACTGTTTTTTACTAAGTAATTTCCTTGTTCACTTGTTTATAGATTGTACAACCTTTCTGTCTTCCATTTCTTCTCAGTGTTATCATTTCACTTTGTTTGGAAACCTTTTCAGCGTAAATTTATTAACAGAACATCAGATTTTCAGGATCAAAGGGACGCTAGTTCCATATTATCAGTCCTCTTATTTAGTCATATATATATATATATATATATATATATATATATATATATATATATATATATATATCATTATCGTGTATTGCTTTATCTACATTACCCAACATAAGTATCTTTTTGTCATTGGTTATTCCAGAATGAACTATGTGTATCTTCCGGTACAACGGTGTACGCCCATCGTCGGTATCCAAGCCTTCTGATTCAAACATTTCGTGTCTACAATCCTATGGTTAGTCCTATTTTTGTTGTATGATACATTTGTGTTTTAGTATATATGTGTTGGTGCGGCCTGATTACAGATCAATGTGATAAGAAGTTAAGTATGGCAACGGAATCTTGTCGGCGCTTTTTTACTCTCCATAGATCAGAGTTTGGACATGTAATCCACTTGCGGAACCAGTAATTACCTCAACATGTCATGCTTACTGAAGTACAAATATACAGGGAAATGTTCCAGGATATTAATATCCTGACAGCACCCATCAAGTCTTTGACTTAATGCGAGTTTTGTAAGAGTGCGTAGGTCTTTTAGGTAGTTTTCACAAGCCAATTGAAATAAGTGATTGAAAACTATGTAGTATGGTTCAAAATAAATACCTTTTACTTATACTTCTAGTTGATCCTGTTTTGAGTTCTGAATATTCTAGTATCTTGTTACTTTCATCTGGTTGTTGCATTACTGTGTCATTTTAATTTCTTTGTTTTTCCTTCATGTTGATTCCTCAAATCAGTAGGTGTGCTGTTTAGCATTTTGAACAGATATATGATTGTGTCAGGTCTTATGGTGTCTGTGTCCTTACCACAATATACTTCGTTTAGTATTTTCTCAAGGTGTTTTTATGATATATACGTTTTTGGAACGAAAGTACATGTCACTGATTCCATGTTAAATGATATGGTGGTTCGTACACATCAAATTGGTTAGATTTAAGAGCTTATTGTTTACTTAGCTTAAGAATAATGAACTATAAAATAATGTCTCGACTGTTAATATCGGCAATGGTCTTCTCTTTAGAATCCCATTAGCTAAATTGATTTTCATTTAAAGACTCTTGTGATACAAAGATTAGGTTTTCTCCGTGAGCTTTAGGCTTTATATATCACTTCGGTTTGCTACAGTTCCCAATGCAAAATGAAACTTCTTCATTTAGCAAGTTTAGAAAAATAATTCAAGAGTTTGATGAGATCCTTTGATGACGAAGGATACAAAAGGGTTTGAAGAGCACTATCCTTAGCATAAGCTAAGCTATATTTTGCCTTATTTCAATAAACACAACTCAGTTCTCATGTAAATCTAGCTGAAAAGAGTCTGACTAGTTCTTTGGCTCTATGAATGATGTATATATATGTATGGCCTATTTAGTCTATCATTACTTTAGCCACAAAATTCTGTACACACATGTTTGTGGAAACAAGAATTTCGAATATTGATGATCAGCTGTTTCCTATAAACAAGTTAGTAACACAAAAATTTAATTCAAATCATGAGACAAAGGTAGTTAATGGTGATTATTTTCATATTCTTCTTGTAAACTAGTAACTCCCTAAGGCACCAGATTTATAAATGTAGGCAGATATAGGAACAGAAAACCTCATCCATCAATTTATACCAGTACATGAAGAGAAAATAATCAAAAATAAAAAGACGTCATACTAAGCAAGGAGAATTAATGTCCCGAAGGGTTATTTGTTTGTTACATCTTCGTGATTTTCCAAACTATCCTTGACGTAAGAGTTGTTTTTATATGAAAGGTAGCAAGTAAATTGTTACTCAGTGCAAAACTGCAATGAATTTGGCGTTTCGGTCAATGTTTCTGATTCACCATCCTAGTCTGAAAGCTTCGATAATGTAACATTCTAAGATTTCTATTTCTAATTTGAAATGGTTACCTTCCAGGTTTTATTGTGATAGCATAACTTATTCCTCAATTGTACACGTTAATTGTTTGTTATCTATTAAGAAGATTTCTATGTTTGTTCGTTTTAGGACTGGGATAACACTGTCAAAATTGATAAAGGTAACCTAAGGAATTGGACAGAACTTGTTTCCTTACGTTTTATTCGGTAAGTGATATTTATCTGTGATTCATATTTATGTTCCTCGATTGTAAATATGTTGCATAAAATATGTTAATACACTTATATTAGTTGGTAATTTTATTAGAATGTGAAATAATATCAAACTTTAATGTAACATACATTAGTCAACCTATGGAAACATTGTCAGAGTTTATTCGTGTAGTTCATTCACTTTCGCGTAAGGTACCTACATCAGAAAGTTTCTATTTCCTGTCATTATGCTTCTATAGTAGTAATAATAATAATAGTGGTAGTAATCGTCACTTCATTCAGTACCACATGTTATTCGTAGGTTTCTAGTATTCGATCATAGGTGTCTTCGAAGCATTGCTCGTATATCCTGGGACCATCGAGTAAGTAACACAGTTGTTAGGAAACGGGTACTAGGTAAGGATGGCAAATCAATTGATGAAGTAGTGAAACTTTATCAGTTGAGGTGGCTGGGACATGTTACGTATGCCCAACCACCGACTGCTCCGACGTGCGATGTTTTATGATGTAGGAGTAGGTTGGAAGAAAGCTAGGAGCGGCCAGACCAAAACATGGCACAAGTCCATGAAATCACTGAAAAGTGGACTGAGTCATGTTGGTAGGTGTAGACTACCTGGTTGACGACCGCGAGATGATAGCAACCGATGGTTAGAGACCCTGAATGACATGGCTCAAAATCGTTTGCAATGGCACAGGTGCATCCACTGTTTTTGTTCTCCTAAATTCTAATCTTCTGAATTCTTCATGTCCCCTTTTTTTCTTTCCAAATTTATTTCACTGGATTATACTCCTTGAATAACATCTTCAAACCCAATGTTTCCGATTACTGCTTATACTTCTTTTGTGCCCGTTGACCTGACTCCATTTAGAGCGTACGAATGATTGTATGAATGTTTGCTGTCGCTGATTCTCGTATATCATCGTCGACTTAAATCGCATTATCCAATAACGGAATTAAATAAGTCGAATAACGAGAATTGACTTGAGAATACATATATTTCGAATATGAAGCGAATAAAAGAGTAGAGCAAAATGACACGTATGGAAGATGGCTGGGAAGCCAACTCCATTTTAGACAAGCGTTACTCAATATTTATAGTCAGACAAAATAAAGCTACAGACATGTGATTAATGGAATAAGAAGGGCACACACATATACGCTCGTATAAAAACAGTCAAGACTGATAAGCAAATAATTGACAAGGTCAAAATATGGCTCGAGTAGAATGAATAAAATGGGATGTCCGGAAGCTAGAATAAGGTATATGGGCTTGGCATAATAACTGACACTACACTTCTACTACCTCTACCACTACGGAATTTGAATCGACAACTGCATCTCTGTGCTAATGTGGTATGACAACTCGAATTGATGTACGTACGTACGATGTTCTACGTTGTTGCTGACTGACTGACTGACTGATCGAGTACCACATGTTTAATACTAGATAGGATTACTTACCATAAAGTATTTTAACAAGTTTCTCGTACTCTCAGTTGTAGATATATGTATACGTAGTAGTGGTTGTCATGATATAGTTTATTCGCTATTCAATCTCATTCTCCAACCCTGCTTTATCTTTTTCGATTATAGTAGCTAGATATTTTTATTTTACATAAAAGTAGCATGACCGTCAGTCAGTAACAACGTAGAACTTCGTAAGTACGTACATCAGTTCGAGTTGCCATTCTACATCAGCACAGAGACCCAGTTATCGATTCGAAACCCGTGGTGGTAGAGGTAGTAAGAGTATAAGCAGTAGTCGAAAACATTAGGGTTTGAAGATGTTATTTATGGAGTATAATATAGTGAAATAAATTTGGAAAGAGAAAAAATAGGGGATAAGAAGAATTCAGAGGATTAGAATTAGGGAGAACACAAAGAGTGGATACACCTGCGCTATTGCGAACGATTTTGAACATGACTGAATGTATGTTGTTTCACTAGATCGTATTATAATTTAAATGAGTACTATAATCATTAATCAATATATTGCAAAAACTATTAAATAGTCAGAAATTTCGAGTCCTCAAATATTTGTTGATTTTTGATTAAGTAACATAAACTATGGTCTGTCATCAATGACTTATCCATATCAATATTATCTCTTCTAGCAACCAACATTCAGTCAGTCAGTCAGCTATAACGTAGAACCAGGCACATATATGCATCGGTCCAAGTTGCCATACCTCATTAACACAGCAAAATAAACACCGGATTCATAAAAGTAGTTAATTCAATGGTGGTAATATATAAAAGAAAGATTGCATATAAGGACATAGTACAAGAAGAAAGAATTAGTTCGTAGAAAGAAATATATGAAGCGATTTTAATCTCTTAGTTTAAGGGAAGACAGAGAGTGTATACACCGACGCCATTGTGATCGATTCTGAGCCATGTCACCCACAGTCTCCAACCATTGGTTACGATAGTCACGCGGACCCCAACCAAGTAGTCTGCATCTACCAACATAGCTCAGACTAGAAGTTAGTGACTTCAAGCACTGATGTCGCGTATTGGTTTGGCCGCCCCTAAGTTTCTTCCAACCATCTCCTACACCGGTTAGCGTTGCACGTCGTGGTAATCGGTGTTCGGGGATACGTAACACGTGACCCAACCATCTCAGTCGATGAAGATTCACAACCTCATCAACTGATTTACCATCATCCCCTAATACTTTGAGTCTAACCTCACTATTACTTACCCGGTTATCCCGTAACCAAAATTTATGCAATAGGAAACCTTACATATTTATAGAATCATATTAATGTTTTAATGTTAGTTCCATTTTACTGTTCCATTTAATAATAATAAAACCACTCTTATTATTTCATTAAATTATGCATTGATTTTTTGTGTGGAATACACTCAATATTTACGTAGTCGTCAATATACCCTTTTGACATTTGGTAAAAATAAAGAAGGAACAAATCGAGCAAAGTAATTTCTTATCATCGTAGCCCTACACTAATAATCAATTAATATACTTATCAATTGGATACGTTACGTAATAATTGTATAATGACATATCGATTATAAATTAACATTGAGTAAGAAAGGGGATTAATCATAATAATAATAATAATAATAATAATAATAATAATAATAATAATAATAATAATAATAATAATAATAATAATAATAATCTAAGTAATTATTCGATAATCAAGTAGTTGCTACGTTGCATAATATATAAAAGAAGACAGAAGAAGGAACTAACAAAATATTTCGATGAATGGTTAGTGTGTAGTTATATAAGAATCAACAGATGAATGTTGAGAATAAGTAAAATACAAAAAAAATGGAAGAGATACGAAAATAGTTTATCAAAGTTCTATTACAAACTTCCTTATACCGATAGCCAAGGTAGCAAGAGTGGTTCTACAAACTTCTTTTGAATAGAAAAGTTAGATTGGGGAATATAGATTGTAATGAATTTAGCAATGTGCAAAAGATGCACTTGTAAACCATATGATAAATTTGATTGAATATGATGGATAACCTTAAAAACTTTATTCAATTCCATTTTGTTGTGACTTTATGTCCGGCTTTTATCACGTGATTTATCTATTAATCAAAATACGACTTATACAATCTTAGCACTGTGCCAAACCAATGACGTTCGACTGGTATGGACAGTCTAGCGTCCTTATTGGTCCTATGTTAGCCTAGCTCGTCCACAACACCAAATAGCAGCTTCCAATATGCGAATCGAATCGAACTGTTTACTTCGGACATACTGGGTTTATATATCAACCAAACAGACCGCAACGCACCATAAAATAGGAAATAATATTCGTACACAATAAAGCCAAAAAGTTACTGTGAACGTGGGAGGCAGTAGTCAATAAACTGAACATAGCTTAAGAACAGTAAATCGTATAATAATAATATATAGGTCAAAATAAAGCTTATGACAAGGGGAATATAGATATACATAATCTAGTTACTGAATAGTTATACCGTAAGAATGTATAGATAATATTAGTCAATTAATATGTCTCAGAAGTTACTCATGATTTAATCTTCGCTTGGATATAACACATTTGATGATCTGTATTCACCAAATGAGCGAGAATAGAACTTTTACTCTGGTAGATAAGAGTGATTTGTTCCTTCTTTATTTACATAGTCATTATGATATAGTAAGATAAGTTAATTAGTCTTGATTTAATTGATCAACAATATCTGCAATATTGTTTTATTTATTATTTATTTTAACACATAGATATTGGTACAAGGAGGCACCAAATAGATATGCACCACATAAATCATTCAATTTGTGTGATGGCTGTGATACTACCCGGGTGCCCAGACCGAAACAGGTGGTTTTCTTAGGGGACCACACCCCGAGCCTTTGACCTTAAGGTCTGATCCACAAGGCAGTGGAGCATCGTGAAGAGATCCAGTCCCATGGTAGCTGGTGACAAATGATTGGTTCATATACCATTTTTTCCTTCAGGATACTGGAGCCAGCCCATGTGCACCATTGATTTGGGATCCGGTTAAAGCGCTGAATATTCGCTTTTCGTCCTCTGAATTTCGTAAACAACACTCCCGCCGCGAGAAGGCAGTGAGTAGGACTTCTCTGGCATAGGCTGTATACGCGTGGCCGTGTGAGAGCATTTTGAGAGGGAAGATGGGCCCACCCCACTCTCGGCCATACCAGGGCATTCGGAGGCCTGGAATACTGATCAAGAAACTATCAATGTTAAAGTACTCTATGTAGTTAAGTTTCATTTCATATGAATGATTCTATTCATCATCTTGGTTATCTACTAATAATCTCGTTCTTTATCCTTTTCTTTTTTCTGTAAAATTTTCCTTTTGTTCATGAATTGAATAGACTTCAACAAAAAAGTGAATTAAAGAATCATGCTACAGAAGAAGTCACATATCAAATTGCTTGTGGATTAATACATTTACCTATGTCAGATAATTTTAAACCAAATGATCATGATCCAATTATAGCTAAAGTATTAGTAGTTGTTGTATATGAGCCAGTATTTCCAGAAAATCTAACTGTTTTATCTGGATCGTAAGTAATTTGTTTGTTTGTTTGTTTTTTAATACTTTTAAAGTTTATTAAATCCTCTTTCTGGTGATCGACTGGATTGTGAAGACCTCGACATCTGAAGGAAAACACGGAATACAATGAACAGCTCAGAATCAATTAGACGATTTGGACTTCGCAGATGACCTAGCCCTCCTATCCGATATACACGAGCAAATGCAGATAAAGACAGCCAGTGTAGCAGCAGTCTCTGCATCAGTAGGCCTCAACATACACAAGGGGAAAACCAGGGTCCTCAAATTCAAAGCGGAGAACAGCAATCCAATCACTCTTGATGGAGAAACTCTGGAAGATGTAGAATCCTTCACATACCTGTGAAGCATCATCGATGAACAAGGAGGATCAGGTGCAGACGTAAATACAAGGATTGGCAAAGCAAGAGTCGCATTCCTTCAGTTGAAGAACATATGGAACTCAAAACAACTTTCAACCAATATCAAAGTGAGAATCTTCAATACGAACGTCGATGCAGTTATGCTGTACGGAGCTGAAACTCGGAGAACTACTACAACCATCATCAAGAAGGTGCAAGTATTTATAAATAGTTGTCTACGCAAGATACTCAACATTCATTGGCCGGACACCATCAGCAACAGCCTTCTGTGGGAGAGGACAAACCAGCTTCCAGCTGAAGTGGAAATTCTGAGAAGACGATGAAAATGGATAGGACATACATTGGGGAAGTCATCAAACTGCATCACGAGGCAAGCCCCAACTTGGAATCCTGAAGGGAAGGGGAAAAGACGAAGGCCAAAGAACACATTACATCGAGAAATAGAAGCAGATATGAAAAGGATGAATAGGAACTGGAAGGAGCTGGAAAGGATTGCCCAGTACAGGGTTGGATGGAGAATGCTGGTGAGCTGCCTATGCTCCTTCACGAGGAGTAACAGGCGTACGCAAGTAAGTAAGTAAAGTTTATTAAAGTATCTTCACTCATAATATCTGTAGAAACTTATTATACTCAAATCATTTTGTATCAGATTTCATGTACAAAATATCAAATACTTTTCTCAGTATAGTCAATGTATTTTCATGAAAAGGACAATATTAAATTGATATGTTTCGGTCAAACCAGCTTATAAACACCTTTGCTTATCCTTGATACCGGTTTCAGTTAGGACTTTTGTTAGTCCTAGCTAAAATCATACAGTTGTCTAGAATTTTCTTCTTTCATTAAAAAGCTAACAGTATCTTGAATCATTTTGACACACCATTTAAATATCTGAAGCTCTAAAATGTATTTTAGAGTGTGATTTCGGATTACCAAGGATAGGATTTCGTAAGATAGAATAATTAGCATTAGTTCTACGTGAAAAGATATATGTAACCAGAGAAGAAGGAGATAATAATAGGAATAAAGGAAGCATTTAGGAATAAATATGGATTTTCGCTCTGTACACAATCAACTTGATTGTTGTTAGAGGTATGTGTGTGCAGTTAAGGGAATTTTCTTCTTGAGCGACTTCCAAAATAAAACTGGGTTAGTAGTGATCTTAAACACATAAGAGCGTGGCCGCAGAGGTCAAGGGTTTGTTGTTGCTACATTGACGTGGTGGTTGGGCTTGCCTATCGTGATGAAGCAACCGAGATACACTAGCTGGAACAACGGTTCCTCAAGGTCCTACCACGCCAGACAGGTCGGTTGAATAACGGTAAGACTAAAAACAGAAAACCGAAGGCGAAGTCGTACTGCTGACTGTACAGAGGTGTGACAGCAGTAAGGTGTTTCCTTCAGACAACGAGCATGACAGTGATGCTGCCTTCCCACAAGGAAGAATGGGGTTAGAAAAGGCCGATCCTAAAAATGCACACCTCGTCTTATCCCATTGATTTCCACTTCCGGTGGTAAGGTCCCAACAAGTACAGAGGTAACACGAAAATTCCTTACACAAAGGTCGTGTGTGACCGACCTCAAGCATTTGTACCTTAGGCACTGCGGTCACGCTCTCTGGTTACTTATACAAACTCTAGCCCGATTTCATTTTCAGGTACCTTCAGAAGAACCCTTCCACGGTGTGGGCAATCGGGAAGTTGATAACCACACTCATACCTATAACAGCACTCAAGACCACTGTTTAGTTCCAATCACGATGGTCTATTTGTGCATAGTTTTGTACGTGCTATTCAGGTCTAGTCAGTGACACAGGAACACCGCCGGACATTGTTTTAAAGGCCAACTTCTTTAAAATCTTATTTTTTTATGGGATGACAGTATTCCTTGAGATGCTGTTTATCCATCGGAAATATCGTATTATAATCAAAATAACGTACGATCGACAGTACTTTTTCACCCTCCCATCTTAAGTGTTCTGCTTTTGGTATTGGGATTACCTGGCTTACTTATTTGACATGGTAAAGGACCCTAAGGAACACGAGCCAAGACCATTGTACCTTGATTATGTTGTTGCGATAGCCAAGATCGACCCCTGTGTCAAGATAGCCTCTGCACTTCGGTACTGAGATACATGATTAATATAAGTATTATTATTATAAGTTTGGTTATTGTGTACGCAAAGTCTCCCATTATAGAATTATGCTTCCACCTATGTTAAACATTCGGAGAGCAATTTTGTCATCTCATACCATTAAAATCAAAAATCAGTAGCCAATAAACAACTAGATAACCAGTCAATGACGTTAAGCTCTCTTGTCATTCTGTACCTTATCTAGCAGTTATTGGTTTATGTATCCAACTCTGAACTACACTTTTTGTTCAAGAGCTAGTAACACTACCCGGTGGAGAGCTATTCGGACTGTCAATCTTTTGCTTTAGAGTTCAATGCTTTAAAAAATATGCCACTGCTTCATACCTGTATCAAAGGCATACAAGTTTGCCAATTATGCATTAGGAATGAATTGAGAATAGTTGTTATGTGGTCAACTTCATAACAGTTAATCGATTATATATAGATAATAGATCGATAAATAGAGGTCAAGTATGTTTACACACAGCTTTTATAACCTTGACTTTGGTTCTTGTGTAGAAGCTTTAAACTATGTTAGATTTATTTCCGTCTTACACAGATTGCAAGTATCTCTATCCTTGAAAATACTAAAAATAAATTAAAGCCAAATATTCAGATTTGAACTTGGATACTAAATTGCTCTGAATTTAATTACTTAATCATAAGACCTAACCATATATTGATACATTGTACTAATCAGTCAGTGGGACAAGAAATGACTTTAATTTCAAAGGGATGTGACACACTATTAGTGGTTTAGTTTTATGAGGGATATGTATATATGTGTAAACATACATGTCAATTCACTTTAGCCAATAAACTTCCATTCTCAATCTCAATCATTTCACTTGAGTAACCAGTTGAACTCGTAAACATAAAGATTACGTATCAGTATCGACTCTTAAACATTTCACGTCACAACAGTTTTCTAGTGATGAACTTCCAGTGCAATATGTGGAAATGAAGTCAATAACATCAATTTCGCAAGAGTAGATTAAAAGTATCTTACAGTAGTAACAGCAGATGAAGTTTCAAGCACCATAATTAAAATCGATTAAATTGATGGCTAAAAATTTCTAGATTCAAAAGAATTCAGTACAGGTATCTGCATCACTGGGATCAATTAATGAATTCTTGATTAACTTAGTAAGTTTCAGTTTAATACAAATACAGATGTCACATTTAAATCTTAATTTGATCGATATCAAGACATTTTCAGAGCTGATTTTTCACATCATGATTATTGTTTCTCAAAGAATCGAATTCTTCTTCAGAATCACAAAGCAGTTAAAGATGAAAAGTATTCAAATCTCATTTTTCTCTTGGTAGCACTGTGAGAAAATTAACCTAAATGTTTACCATTGTGACTTTATTGGTTAATTTATGATATAATTGTTTGAAGGTTGTTAAATTACTTGAAGATGATTTCGTTTCATATGTTGCTAATTGCCTACAAATGGAATTTAAATAGATGAAGAACTACAACAAGGTATCGGCCACACCTGATTTATCAAACAACTCAAGCATCGCATATTTTTCGAAAGAGAGGGAGATTGTGTGTGTGTGTGTGTATGTGCCCCCCCCTCCGCCATCTCAACGCCTTCAGCTAAACCTTAGAAATCAGACTTATTTTCACGTGGGAAAATTGATACATTCAACCAGTCATGAAAAGGGATTTATATCAACTCTTTTCAACAATCTGCCATAAGTAGGCGCTGGTAGTGTCTAATACGCCATTAAGACCTCTGCAATTCAACCATCTGGTTCAAAAACACATCATTGAAATTAGTGACCTGAGCTACAAATCTTCCTCCATCATTTTGTAATTGTATCAATTTAACTTTTTTCTAGTTAATATAATTTAAAAGATACGTTCCATAAACAATAGTTCATATCTTGTGTAATAATCACTTTATCAAATCAAATATATACTCAAAAGCTATATTTATATTCTTAATTCTATCATTATAGGGTTGTGGAGGCTATTTAGTTTTTGATTGAGATCATGAACTGATTGATGTAAAACCGCCATTGAAAATCTGGAAGCACTGGATGGCCGTTTCGTCCTATTGTGGGACTTCTCAACAGTGCGCATTCACGATCTCACGGTCGCTCAATTTCGTGGATTGGTTAAGATTAGACATTAACTTTATTGGATGCCAACTCAATGGTCTAGAGGTTAAGCGTTCGCGCTCGAGAATGAAGGCCCTGGGTTCGAACCCCGCGAGCGGGATCATGGATGCGCATTGCTGAGGAGTCCCATATTAGGATGAACGGCCGTCCAGTGCTTCCAGGTTTTCAATGGTGTTCTAACACCAATCGGTTCATGATCTCAATACAAAATCTTATTTGTATATTAGACGATGCAGAAAAAGCACTAATAATCATATGCGCTCACACCACAGTTTATATTCGTATTTGGACTTAATAGGAATGGGTGACAGTCTTCCTTGCCAATTAGAGATTGACAATCAAAACTTAGTTCAGGGATCAGCATCTAATTAATGTTCTTTCTTTTCAATGCATATTGTTAGCCATCATGATATATTCAATCGTATTTCTTTGTACCTTGTGAAGCGATAGGTCTTAAAACTTTCATAAATGCGCCTGAGTAGTTTATGCGATTAAGAGACATAATACAAAAGATAACTTGTTGGAAAATTTAAATGGCAGGAATAGGTAGCATAGTTATTCAAGCAGACCGCCTTCTAGCTGGACTTCACTTAAGACTAGCATTTTCCAAAGAAATAGCAGGATGTCGATTGTTTATCTATTCTGATCTTCATAGTTTTTCGCTGCGAGATAGATTCATGCTTTTTTGCTGTATGGAATTCATCTTTTTTGTTTCACTATTATTTCATTAGCCTACTGAAATTGATTAAAGTAGTATAAAGTATCAAAAATCACTTTCTAAAACATTCAACCCTTTGAAATTTTAAATTCGTTTTGTATTGTTTACTTGAGTCTTCTCATTGATGTTAAGGATTGCAATTAATCAGTCTTTTATTGGTATATGCACATCCTGTGTGTATTGCTTCGATATCGCTTTAATTTACAAGCACTATAAGCAAAGATGGAGGATGGTATCCAGGACGTATGTTTTGTCTCCCACCTTGATCTAGTTTTTGATCCCATATTCGTCCATGATTTTTCTGACTGGTTAATAAATGAAGTCGATTTCCATGTGTACATCGTCTGCTGATTGATCTAAGTATCGAGCTTCTAAAATCCTTTGATAAACTCGCAAAATTTAAAATCTGGATATCAACTCCGGATCTTCAAAAAAGGAGAGGTGTGTTAGGTCCCGATAAGCATAATGAATGGTAACTTTGGGATCCATTTATGGACCAATACTAAACACATATTCTTATCGTATAATTGTTAAACAACTAAACTATTCATATTCCTCTTATTATAAGCTTTATTTTGACCTATGACCAATTATTATACGTTTTCCATTCTCTAATCATGCCCTGTCTATTAGTCACTGCCTCCCACATTCACAGCCACATTTGGCCAAATTCCGTACAAGTGTTATTTTCTATTTTGTGGTCTGTTTGATCGGTATATAAACCGATTATATTTGAAATATAATGATTCATATCTCAGAGGATGAGATTGACGTTCTGGACTTAACTGGCTGGGCTAGACAGAAATCGGGACCAATTAGGACTCTAGACTGCTCATACGGGTTTACGCGTCATTGATCCGATCGATAAGTCACTGCTCTCTGATTTGCGGTATCGTTACGTTATACATTAACAAGGCACACAGTCCACAATTTGTAACATACTGTAAATTGATCGACAAGTCATATGAATGCTTCATCTGTCATTGGCCATTTGATTTTTGTATTTTCAAAAATTTCTCATTGATGTATCACTGATTATTATCATCATTTTAATCCATCCCTTTATACAGAGCCCAGTCATATACTTTTATTACTGGTATCCGGATATCAGATCAACCAATATTGATTACAGAGCATGATTTAATTCAATTTAAATCAGATCTTGGTCATTTGGCCAAAGAACGAACACGACTGGAATCGTTAATTTCATCTGAATTAATGTTTGCCTTGAGTTATCCAGAAAGTGAATTACGTAAAGAGCATACTGATGCTTGGAATTTCGTAAGTTTATTCTCATAACAATTATAATCTTATAAAAAATTTAAACCATTTTTCAATATCAGTGATGAAAATGTTTATTTTAATTATTTATTTGAACATATAAATATTGGTACAAGGGGGCACCAGATATATATGCGCCACACAAACACAATGAGAATGGGAAGAGGAAACGAAGGTAAGGTGCGTAAATGGAAAAAAAGAACAATAACGACCACAGATTACTGGGTGGTGGTGTAGTAATAATGATAATGGGGGAAACGGATAGGAACAACCAGAAGAATTCTTTCAGTTAAGGAAGTCACAACCACTTTTTATGAAGAAAGTAGAAGAAGGTTACAGCAGGCTCTCCACTGGCTTCTATTCTGAGCCATATCTGATAATATCTCTATCCACTGTGTTGCACCATCTCTCGGGCCCTCAATTGCCTTGGTACGGCCGAGGGAGGGGAAGGTCAGCTGTCCCTCTCGAATTACTCTCACATGGTCACGCGTATACAGCCACTATTAGGGAAGTCCTACCCACTGCCTTCTCGCAGTATTACTGTTGTTTACGAAATTGAGGTGACTAAAGGCGAATGTCCGTCGCTTTAACCGGGTTAGTGAACACGGAGGGTCCAACTAGGTAAGTCGGGAAACTTTGATTACAAACCAATGGTGTACATGGGCTCCAGGATTCTGAGGGAACAAATGGCGTATGAATCTATTGTTTGTGACCAGCTACCATGGGACTGCATCTCCTGACGTTGTTCCACTTCCTCCCGACCCAGACCTTTAGGTCGAAGTCTAGGGGTTTAGCTTCCTTAAGAAAACCACCTGCTTCATTCTGGGGACCCGGGAAGTATCACAGCTCACACACAAATCAAATGATTAGGGCTTGTATAGTAAGAAAACCAGTTTTAGAAATGTAGGTTGAAAGCAGAGTTATTGGAAAAAGAGCATATAACAGTGCTTAATATTGAGCTGTTTTAACTGAGTGTATGAAAATTGCCAAACTAGTGATAACTACTATTATGGCTTAACGTACTGAATAGTTTACTTGGATAATGTGAATGGCTCGTTCGACATATATACCACCAACCGTTGTCAACTTTGTATCAAAATGAAGATATTTCATCTAGTCATCAGTTTTCTCAACCTTGATATTATGAGATATTGCGATGGAAATGTGAGTTTATGTTTAAATTGAATGTATTTAGTTATTCAAGTGGATAACTGAATGGTCCGTCTGAAGCTTATATTCAGTGATTTAGGCAGGAAGCTGTATCTTCTGAAGTAGTTTTCTGTGTTACATATTTCAGCTAGCTGTCTATTCTTACATGTGATGCTGATCAGAATAATGATAACTCTTTTAAACGAACGCTAGATCCGGTTCTTAAGCTGTTCTGGTAACCCTGGTCTAAATCTACACAGCTACTTGAACACGAGAGAAAAGGCGTGAAATATGGAAGAAACGCTTTACTCCAAAAGTTTATCTATCTACAGAAAATCTAAGATTTTATTCTATTTTAGATGGCCTTGGGTTTCTGGAAAATTCAGAGACGCTACTAAACAGAGTAGCAGTATATGTAATCATTCAATCAAAAAATCGACATATGACTTCTCACTTTCTAGATGTTTCTGGCAAAAAAAACTTATAGTGAATGCTGATTGGATAAGATGCTTCTTAGTGTTTTCAGAGCCTTTATTAACTTTTTTCGAGGAGATTTCTGGATATCCTCAACAACTAGTATTAGGGTTTTGGAGAGTAATTCCTAACGATTTGTCGACTAGTATTTAATTTTAACTCCTAAAATCACTAGTTGTTTGTGAAAAACACAAAAGGGAGTAGGTATCCGTTAAATTCACTCAAGGATTCGGATCGAACAACTGAAGCACGCATAGAATCTTAAGTTGAATCAATGAGTTTTTTCCGTGGAACGGTACAGTTATTAATGACAACATAAGTAATATACCTTACAAATCTAATAAGTGAGTTATCTAAAAGGTTTACGTGGTTCAAGATAAGATCAAAGCAGAAGAGCCTGCCACAATACTTATTATTTATCAAGACATACGTAACAGACGGTAGTTCTTTAATCCAGTAATGACATCCGACAAATCAAAACGAGAACTATAGACATAAAGTATGAAATTTTTTACGAACAAACAAGTGTTTAATGAGTGCACAATAAATAAGGATGAATGTTAAGAACATCAAGACAACACAATTACAATAATAATCAAATTATATGTTAAGGATTTTTCTGGTTGGCGTTCTTTTAGTGAGTTACATATGCAAAGGGAAAAGCAAGATTCTCCGATACAACACAGCATGCACCTATCGAATCGCACTTGACGTAGAAGTTTTGGAAGATGTAAAAACCTTTACACATCTGAGCAGCATCATTGATTAACACGGTGGCTCTGATGTAGGTATGAAGGCGCGGATCGGCAAAGCAAGAACAGCGTATTTACAACTGAAGAACATCTCGACTCAAAATAAATGTCTGTTAACCAACACCAAAGTCAGAATTTTCAATACAAATGTCAAAACAGTTCTACTGTATAAGGAAGAAACCTGGACAACTACGAATGCCATCATCGCGAAGATACAAGTGTTTATTAACAGTTGTCTAAGCAAAATACTTCGGGTCCGTTGACCAGACACTATCAGCAACAACCTACTGTGGGCGACAACAAACCAGATTCCAGCGGAGGAAAAAAATCAAGAAGAAACGCTGGAAGTGGATAGGACACATTAAGGAAAGCACCCAACTGTACCACAAGGTAAACCCTCACTTGGAATCCTCAACACCGAAGGAAAAAAGGAAGACAAACGAACACATTACACCGAAGAATGGAGACGGACATGAAAAGAATGGACAAAAATTGGATAGAATTAGGAAGGAAGATGGAGGACAGAGTGGGTTGGAGAATGCTGGTCGGTGACCTATGCTCCGTTGGGAGTAACAGGCGTAAGTAATATGTTACAGATTCTTGGAAAAACTTAGAACTTCAACACATTTTGATGAAGAGTTAAATGTTGTTGAATGATAATGTTATTAGTTACTGAAAATTAATAAGATAATATAATACCCTAAAAGGAGCCAGTAAAAAAAGTGTTATATCAAGAACTTATATCCTTGATATACCGCGTATAACTTAAGTACTAGAACGCTAGAACCCTTCCAAGTCGCGATGAGAAGACAAAAGTCTAGTAAAAGGAATGTTGTTCCAAACAATGTCAAATTATAGTACAAAACTGTCAGGTATTTATAGTTTTTAGTAAGAACAAAATCATCATTATAGCTATCCAATACGCACACAGGGGGTTATTAGCATTGTCTAATTGGGAAGCTACATGTAGAGATTCTAGAATATTCTTCTAAAAGATGGTTGGATGGAATATCTTCGGCTTCTTCTGAGCTTCTTACAGCTTCCTCGAGTTCACCCGTGGACCATTCTCACAAAAAGTATTAAAATAGTGAAGGAATGAATACATGTTAACCTATAGGCGAAAAGTTATGACTTAGTGGTTACCTATTTTTTGTGATTCGGTACACAATCGATCAAGTTATCTTGAATGTTTCTACTTTTTCCTTTTATTTTATTTTTGTGAATGTTTTATTGCTTTTCATTAGTTTTCTCTGTACTCATGTCTTTCGCATTAAAATCACCCATTAATGTTAATTAGCATACACAGTAGTTCTACAAATCTCTAGTGTATTTTTTTCATTCTTTGGCACTCATAAATAAATACCTTCGTGAATTGCTAGTCTTTCAATCAGTGTTTATCAGTTGTCAGTTATACGTAACATTAGAACCTTACACGTATGGTCATCAGTTCAAGTTACCATGCCCCATTTTAAAAAAACAACGGGAAATTGTCAAACAAATTATAGAGTGATTGATATAGTAATATTATCAGTGGTAGTATAAAAGGTTATACATAAAAGATATGATTCGAAAAGAAAATATAGATTAGCGGAATAAAATAGGATTCAAATAGGTAGAATCTAAGGGAAGATTAAGAGTGAATACATCTGCTCCGTCGTAAATGATTCCGAGCGATTACGCTTAGTCTCTCTCGTTTTGGCGTCCTTCTTAAACACCTTGGCTAATTGTCCCTGCCATCTTGATATTTCAACAAGTTATCTGTCTTTTGCTTGTTTCACAAGATCATTATCTCAATTCAGATGCGTTTGTGAAAAGTGTACAACCTTTCGTTGTACAAGTTAAAAAAGAGCCCAATCAGAGATATCGTGGTTGCTGGGAATATGCAGCGAAAAGAATGTACATTATTCAAATGTCGACTGACTATCTGGCGATCATTCAATATTTATCGTCAGGATCGACCAATAAGTAAGAAACGGAAACTTGTTGAAATACTTTGTGCTACGAATTCTATATTGTACCAAAAATATAATATTGAATAAAGCTAATAATAATAACCACTGGTTACGATGATCGCCTGGTCTGCAACCAGGTAGTCTGTACCTAAGTGCACAGCTCAGTCCAACAGTTAATGGCTTCATGGACTGATATCATGTTTTGAAATCACTCTTATTGTCTATCGTAGTTTAAAGTGTTACCTGACTTCAAAAGTGGAGTAGGTGAGGTAGATTTCAGATTTGTATGAAGAAAAAAACAGTGAATAAATTCATCCCCGTTATCTTGATCCATTTCGGCCGTCCCGGTTAAAGCTTCAAATCATAGATTGTGATTATAACTTGGGGTTCATTTAGGAAGTCTAAAGCCATGGATTACGTGGATTGACTCCATGTTTTGATTTCCCCATCCTTATTTTTTTCTGCTCTGTCACCCAACATTGACCGTTGAAATTTAGGTGACTAGACAAGCACGAAAATATGACTGACTGGTTAAGACGTTCAACTTTCAACTACTAAATTCTAAGTCGTAATCTCTCTACCTACTTCGGTTTGAACGACCGGGTGTTATCACTGACCGTCTGTAACTGGCAAATTATTTAAAGTGAATAGCATATTTCCGAGATACTTCAGTCGATTAGGGTCTGTAAGCTGATCAGTCGACCATTTCTATGTAAAATCATACGACTAATTTCCATGTATACTCATGTGCTTTTCGATAGCGTTAAGGGGGGCTCATAGTGATTTCTGTTGTTTCAGATTTCATCATTTTCCTATCGACCCCGTTTGGAACATACATGTACAATAACTTGATTATTTTCAACGGCTTATCACTGATGGTGAATGCATGAAGAATCTCTTAGTAGTCATATAGACATACTCTAAGCTTCAATAGACCAAGGTTTCTATGATAAATAAGGACATAAACAGTAAGTTGATCGATCGATTAGAATGGTTGATGTTACCATTTAATAATATAACATAAACTGAATATCTGACATCGAAAATTCTTTGTCTGTATTAAGCCTATATCAACAATACATTCTTCAACTTTATTAAACTAGAAACGGGATCTTCGGTGTATTCTTTATCCCAAAATTTCTTAGTGATTAATAGTTAGATTTACAGAGTTTATAACTTTAAACTATATTCTAGTGAATATCTGTAAACATTAAGGAAGTGCAGGAAGGATTTGATCGTGACCAACTTGGTCTCGTGTGCTGTTATGGGTATGAGGGCCAATATCACTTCCCGGCTGCCCACACTGGAAGTGTATTTCTCTAGGAACCTGGAAAGGAAGTGTTTTAATCTCTTTCTTACGGTTATGACCCAGCTATTCCTATTGCTTAGTATTTCTTGGACACCGATTCACTCGACAAGACCCCAAATCAGAACACGGTTGAACAGGAAAGAGATTATATTCCAAATAACAAGGTTAGATGGAGGCAAGATGCAAGCCAGAAGCACAATAGGGAAAAACGTCAGTATATTTATAGTTTTTACATAAGAAGATTCCAGAGTATTCTCCAACTATCGACTAGTGCTGATTGGATAAGAATTAGCCAATCAGCGTGCACCAAAGCAATCATGCATTGAGCATGCTTTAATCTAGTCTATGTCCCGCTAACACCTCCCCTCTGAGCAGATTCGTAGGATCTGGTGCTAGGGTCCAACTGCAACCGAGTGACTGGCCTGTGCTTTCGATTTGTCCATCGTCTAGGCAATAAAGAAGTATCACTCTTTTCTTGCACAGAAACTGATGTGTCTATTCCCGGCGTTTTGATTTCAAAGGTGTCTAGCAGAACATCAAGAGGTAATCGATATTGAATCTTGTTGCTGGCTATCGAGGTTGCTTTCAATTGGTTAGCATGACGTACCCAAACTTCCGAGCCAACTGACACCTCGTAAACCACACTCCCCTTCTTTTTCAAGATCCGACCAGCTGTCCATGTAGGATGTTTCCCACGATAGTCCATAGCAAGCACTTTTTGTCCCACCGTGAACAATCGTCTTTGTGCCCCATGATGTCGGTTAAACTGATTCTCCATCGATAGGTTTCGTTGGGGTTCAATAACTGGCGTAGGACGGATGACATCGAAATGTGTTCGTATCTTTCTGCCAAGTAGAGCTTCTGCTGGAGAGACCCCGTTAATTGTCTGAGGGTTCGGTGTAGAGCGATAAATAGACAGGAACCTCTCCAAGATAACTTCAGTGGTCCCTTCCCCTTTGGATTTTTTAGAGCATTTTTAAATGTACTCACAAAGCGTTCCACTTGGCCATTTGATTGGGGATGGAATGGAGGTGTTCGGAGGTGCTGGATTCCGTTCTGCCGACAAAATTGTGAGAAAATTTCGGACGTAAACTGTGTTCCGTTGTCACTAACTATCAATTCCGGGATTCCAAAACGACTGAATAGTTGACGTAGTTTACTGACTGTGCAGCTTGCAGTCGGGTGTTCCATGAGAAAAATTTCTGGCCACTTGCTATATGCATCAACCACCAAAAGGTAAGTTTGTCCATGAAGTGGACCAGCAAAGTCCAAATGTATACGCTGCCACGGTGACTGTGGTATTGGCCATGATTGCAGCTCTGCTTTTCGCGGTGCTTTTGTTGCTAATGCACATTTGGTACACGAACGGGATAGCTGCTCCAGTTAGGTGTCTAAATGCGGCCAGTATACATAACTTCGTGCTAGTGCTTTCATGCGATTTATTCCAGGATGTCCTGCGTGCAACTGTTCAAGCACTGCTGGATGTAGCTTCTTGGGAATTATGACACGTTCGGCAAACAGCAGACAGTCATCGATGATTGAAAGAGAGAGTCTTCGCTGATAAAACTGTTGAAGCTCTGTGGAATAGATTTTCGAGGGCCACCCTTCTAGGTGGAACTTTCTAACTTCTTGTAGTGTTGGGTCACGAAGCGTTTCTTCCCTGACTTCATCTGACGATACTGGAGTGTTTCGAATGGCATCTGCCACTATACTTCGTATTTCTGGGTCTACTGTTGTGGAGGCAATGATTATATCCTCTGGTCCAGGATGTTGAACTCCAATTAATCGGGAGAGAGCGTCAGCTTGACCGATAGTATTTTTCGACTGATACTTGATATTAAAATCATAACTCAGGAGCATTGTTGCCCAGCGCTGTAGTCTATTAGCCGTATAGACAGGGATTCCTTTCTTAGACCCAAAGATTGCAATCAAAGGTTTGTGATCTGTCAGTAGAGTAAATGTACGACCATAGAGCATTTTATGAAATCTTTTGACTGCGAAAATGATTGCAAGAGCTTCCTTTTCAATTTGGCTGTAGTTTCGTTCGGCTGGAGTAAGTGATCTAGCAGCATGGGCAATTGTCTTTTCTGATTTATCCGGAAACACGTGAGATATCACTGCTCCAACTCCATGACTAGAGGCATCAGATGCAACAACAATTTCCAAGCTGGGATCGAAGTGCGTCAAAAGAATCTTTGAGCTGAGCATTGATTTGACTCTGTCAAAAGATGCTTGACATTCTGCTGACCACTGCCAAGGTTTATCTTTCGATAGTAATTCATTTAGAAGACCTCTCACTCGGTGCATTTCAGGCAAGAATGTGCTGTAATGACTGATTAACCCCAAGAAGGATCTTAATGAAGAAACATCAGTTGGTGCAGGCATCTTCTGAATGGCTTCGATGTTGGCAGGGTCTGGTCGGCGACCGTTCTTATCTAAGATAAAACCAAGGTATTTGATCGAGTGCATGAAGAAGATACATTTTTCCTCACGTAGTTGGAAACCATACCCCAACACTCGGTTAAGGACTTGGTGTAGTCGATCAGAAAGTTCACTGTCAGTTGAACCCATAACTATGATATCATCTAGATAAGCTGCTGTACCAGGTATACCTGTTAGCATCGTATCCATTATTTGCTGAAAGATGGCGGGTGCGGTCTTGATGCCAAATGGTAGACGGGTGTATTGAAATAACCCTCGATGAGTGTTAATGGTCAGAAGCTCTCTACTATCTTCATCTACTTCCACTTGGAGATAAGCATCGGATAAGTCTATTTTCGCGAAACATGTCCCACCATTAAGCTTGGCAAACAGGTCTTCCGGAACTGATAAGGGATATTGATATACATCTAATGCAGCATTTAAACCGGTCGAGAAATCGGCACATATGCGTATAGTCCCATTGGCCTTCTTAATCACTACAATCGGTGCGGCCCATGCAGAGTAGTTAACTGGTCGGATTACACCAGCCTGCTGCAAGCGATTAAGTTCCTGGTCGACTAGCTCAAGAGCAGCATATGGTACAGGACGTCTCGGGCGAAAAATAGGTATGGCATCTGGTTTCACTGGTAAGTGCGCTTTCATCTTGGTACAGTGGCCAAGGCTATTCTGAAAAACAGAGGCAAACTTTCTTTTCAGTTTTTCTAGTAACCGTTCACCTATCTTCTTTGGAAGTAATGGGGTGTCCAATGATGAACACGATACGTTACAGACACTGTTAATTGGTATATCCATTATTCCAAGTTTGTCTAGCATATCTAGACCAAGAAGATCAAGGTTCGGCCGTTCTGTTAGGTAACATATTCCTGTACAGTTAGTTCCATTGAAGGAAAATTCACACTGTAATTCACCAACCAGTTTTAGCACACCACCTGATGCGTTTTTAGCCGTTTTCTTAGATGGCTTCACTGGCGGTCTACCCAGCAACTTATACGTTTCTCTAGACACTAACGTGATACCTGATGCCGTGTCAATTTGAAGACGAGCTGATATGCCGTTTATCTGGATGGTAACATACTTTCTCTGAATGTCATAGTTTGTTTGAAAGGCAGCTACTAAAGAAAGAGGTTTGGACTCGGCTGACATATCTTCCTCATTTTTAAAGGAAATTTCATCAAAATTATATGCATTATTCTGAGAACCCATATCTGATACATTGTCATTAGAAATCGGATAAGCTGATTCGGTATAAATTTCTGTCTCACAATGATTTTGAGTAACATTCAGTATATGTGGGTTCATTGTGTCACTGCAGTTATTTTCTGAATACGAGTCCCCATAGCTTTTTCGGCTAATATCACGTGGACCATAATTTTGTTCTAGCTGAAGTTTATTTTCAGAGCTAGACAGGACCAGTAGTGTTTCATTCAATTCTGGACTCCGGGCTTCATCTACAGGGTCTGGCTCTTGATCATTTCGTATTGCCACAACTTTATGAGCATTCAGCACAGTATTTTCTTGCTGTGAGCCGGACACGTTAAAAATATTACGTTCTGATTCAGGTATAAAGGGATTTGAACCCTCCACTAGATATGCTTCTGAAATGTCTGTTACTGCATCATAAACAGATTTCTTATTTTCTGGTCGAGTGAAAAGTGTGCTCAATAGTTGTTGTTGCAAGGCTAACAACTTCTGCTGGTGCTGTAATATTAACCGCAACTGTTCTAAAGAAATCGCCATTTTTCTTTAGTTTTTCCCCGTCGCCACTGTTTTAATCTCTTTCTTCTTACGGTTATGACCCAGCTATTCCTATTGCTTAGTATTTCTTGGACACCGATTCACTCGACAAGACCCCAAATCAGAACACGGTTGAACAGGAAAGAGATTATATTCCAAATAACAAGGTTAGATGGAGGCAAGATGCAAGCCAGAAGCACAATAGGGAAAAACGTCAGTATATTTATAGTTTTTACATAAGAAGATTCCAGAGTATTCTCCAACTATCGACTAGTGCTGATTGGATAAGAATTAGCCAATCAGCGTGCACCAAAGCAATCATGCATTGAGCATGCTTTAATCTAGTCTATGTCCCGCTAACAGGAAGATGGATTAATGTTGGTCTTAACGACTTGGGAGCATGACCGCAGAGCCCAAGGGACAACTTCTTGAGGCCGGTCACTCACAGCCTTTTTGTGGGGAGTTTTTTAACGTGTTAGCTCCGTTCTTCAAAGGGCCTTACCGCCGGAGACGGAAACTCGTAAGGTAAGGTGAGGCGTGAAATATTTAGGGTCGGGCTCTCCTAACCCCTTCCTTTCTGGTAAGAAGGCTGCATCGCTGCAGATGCTGGTTGTCCTAGGAAAACACGTTACTGTTGTCACACCCCTCTACAGTCAGCAATACGACTTCGCCCTCAGACTTTGAGTTGCTGCTTCTAGTCTTATCGTTCTCCAATCGACCTGCCTGGCATGGTAAAATCCACAGGAACATATGTTCCAGCCAATGTAGCTCGGTTGGGTCATCACGATGGGCAAACCCGACCACCACATCAAAGTAGCCGCTACGGTCGGGTGTAAACATTAAACTACTCACAACTAGTCTACAGTCAATTTGAGTTGATGAGTTGGTGATAACACCTCAATATTTATTAATAATTATGATCTAAACTTAACAGGACCTGGTAGGTTCGTAAATATCGCTACCGTGATGTATTTTTCTATATTCAATGACTTTTCATCAAATTTATTCCTTCCATTAATTCAATATTAAACTATAACAGATTACTCATTTTTTTCTCAATGTTGTAATTGTCTCAACATGGTTACAAAATATTGCCATGAATTTACCTTTGTGTTTTGTTGTTATGACATTACAAATATAAAATCCTATTCATGATAGATTCATTACTGTTGTTATTTCATAATAATGGACCATACTTTAAACAACATAAACATTAATCTGAATGGGGAAGTGTTGTTTAAGTTTTGTAAAGATTTTTCTGAAACATTCCCATCAGAATGAGAAAGTATAATTGTATTGATTAAATTATATAAGGTTAAACAATGAAATTCTCATCTATCTATCTATATAATAAGCGAATGTCCGGCGCTTTAACCGGATCCAAAACCAGTGGTGCACATAGGCTCCAATATCGTGTGGGAACAAATGACGTATGAACCAATTGTTGGTCACCGGCTTCCATGGGACTGCATCTCCTCACGATGATCCATTGCCTTGTGGATCAGACCTTAAGGTCAAAGGCTCGGGGTGTGGCCTCCTAAGAAAACCAACTGCTTCGGTCTGAGCACCCGGGCAGTATCACAGCCCACACACACAAATATGGTGTGGCGCATATATATTTGGTGCCCTCTTGTACCAATATTTATGTGTTTAAATAAATAAATTTAACTATATACTTCATTCTATTGTTTTATTAGTTATGGACATCAGGAATAACTATTAGTCATTCCTATGCTCCTGGAGCTGTCAATGCAAAAGATATCAATACAACATTATATTACATTGCATCAAATAGTCCAGATTTATTATCAACTCAATCATCAATGATGAATCATTCAACTATAAATGAGTATAAAGTTCGATATAAAGATTATAATCAGTGTTTTCGAGGGACGTATACTTTGTGAGTTTTTCTTTTCTTTTTTTTTGAAAAATTAACATTGTTATTTTTGTATTTATGACTTAATAAACAACCATCCACCAAAGGTTTAAAAAAAAATCAATACTGGCTCAGTAGGTTACCTATCTTGTACTTTCTAGGTGGTGGTATAACTTAGTAACTATGTTCATTATGACTGTAGATATCAGTAGTACACTGTTTAATGCTTACGAGTGGGTTTTTTTTAAAACTTGATCTTAAGTATTTGACTAGTAAAATGACTTCCTAATGTAAGCAATATAGCTCATAGTTCACTAATAAAATGGTGTATAGAGTGAAGACGTTACACTGTGTAAGTTAAATACCTTCCTATCATTAAGGTATGGGTTTAGTGATCTATATTTCAGTAGATAAGAATGCTTTTTTTCCTTCACTGATTAAACATATCTTCATGTCTATTTTTTTAGTAGTTTAATCCATTATTGTGTTCTTTATCTAATGATATGAATTGTTTTTATAAGCAAAGATGAATAGTAGCTAACAGAGGAATCCAGGATGCGCGTTTCGTCCCATTAATCGGCTATAAGGACTCAGTAGCTAAATGGATAAGGTGATGGCGTTTGAAGCGAATGGTAATGGCTTCGAGTCCCGTAGTGGATATTAACCAGTACCAGCGTCGGCAAATAGTGCACGACGTGGAATTCTCTGGGACGACATTCGTAGAACATGTCCAAGCCACCGAAGTCGGTGTTTCAAGATAGTGACACCAATTGAATTATCGTCTCCGCACCCGAACACACGATGCCGAACCTCTGCATTACTAACATGGTGTTGCCACTGGATGTCAGCAATCCTTCGGAGACAGCGATGATCGAACACAGGGAGTCGTCTAACATCCTCAACTCGAAGAGGCCAGGTTTCACAAGCATAGAGCGAAACTGCTCTCACCGATGCGTCGTAGATCCGACCTTTTACAGCCAGACTAACATCACGAAGGCACCAAAGATGGCCCAGATTGGCATAAGCCGCTCTGGCTTTCACTATACGTGCATTGATCTCATCACTCACACCCCCACCAGCACTTATGCAGCTACCTAGATACACGAATTTCTCGACTACTTCTATCCGCTCATCATCCAGAGTGAGTACAGGATTAGAATCCTGCCAGTCTTGTAGAAGTACTTTGCACTTCGAAGGTGCAAAGCACATACCATACCTACGGACACTGATTGCCAACTGATTAAGTGCGGATTGCATGCCTTGGGCATTATCGCACAGTAAGACAATATCGTCCGCATACTCAAGGACGAGAAGTCTTTCTCTGGGCAACAGATCCACACCACCATTACTTACATTCATTAGAGCTGTTTCCAGAATGTCATCGATGGCAAAGTTGAAGAGGAATGGTGAGATTGGGCAACCCTGCCTAACCCTACTGCTCGAATGGAACAATGGAGAGAGGTGGTTGTATGCCCTCACTCTACCTGAGGTGTTTGTATATAGGGCTTTTAGGATGTTAATAAACTTCTCAGGCACACCCTTCTTCAATAGACAATCCCAGAGAACAGTCCTGTCCAACGAATCGAAGGCAGCCCTGATGTCAAGAAACACTACGATTGTTGGCCTTTGATAAGTATGGCGGTGTTCTAACATTTGGCGGAGGGTGAATATATGATCAATACATCCTCGACCAGAACGAAACCGAGCCTGCTCCTCGCGAGTCAATCTTTCTCGGGTTTTGAACAACCTACGAAGTATGACGGAAGCCAATAGCTTGGACGCAATCGGAAGTAGACTTATCCCCGATAGTTGTTACAGGAACGACGTGAACCCTTTTAAAGATAGGGACAACTATCGACTCATTCCATGACGTTGGTACACTCTCTAGTTCCCAAACCTTTGTAAACAACGTCGTCAGTTCCTTAGTCAAAAAGTCACCACCATCTTTAGAAAGAGCCGGAGGTAAGTCATCTGTGCCGAAAGTTAGTGCTAGCCAGAAACAGGTTGTGGTCTGAGCAAAGTTGCAGTAGACGGTCCCCGTTATCTGTCCTGCGACTAACAAGTCCCCATCGGCCACCTAAACGACCCTCTTCTGTGCCTAGACGCTCGACCTGAGCATTCGAGTCTCCGGCTAGTACTGCAATATCTGTCGAACGCACTTTCTGGAGAATAACGGTTAACTGGTGGTAGAATTCATCCTTCATTGCATCCGGGCTGCAATCTATCGGGGCACAGGTGGAGATGACGAGAAGACATGGTTTCTCACGCCGATTCCTTCTCACTTTGATGGAACTCTCTAATCTAACAACACATAACCGACTGTTAATAGGGATCCAATCGATTAGTGCTGCCTCAGCTCGAGCGCTTAATGTGACACCAACGCCAGCAAGACCAGACGAAGATGCCACAAGGTCCCCGGATAAGCGCACGTAAAACAAGCTTTTCGAAGCGACAGATGTAGAGCGAATTTGTAGTACTTTACCAGAGTCTTAAATACGGGTCTCGGATAGACAACAAACGTCGATATTAAGAATTTCCAAAGACATAGCCAGCCCTATCTATTGTCCGACCTGCATAAGTGTGCAAACGTTGAGGGCAGCCAGTTTGAATGGTGCACGCGGTTTCAGAAAAACTGCCTCAGTACTCATATTCAGTGGAAACATACAATTTTCAACCGGACAGTGACTAGAGAACGTTTAGATAGAACCGAGTTTCCACCATAGACGTGCTGCTGTATAAGTCGAAAAAATAAGTATTAACGGAGTAGGAATAAAAGAGGGTGAATAATGACGTAAATAATAATAATAATAATAATAATAATAATAATAATAATAATAATAATGTGAATCGTTTGACCGTTAGTCGAAGCAAGTATAGTATTTTCCGTAGGTATTGTCATTTCATTCTGTTTGCCTGTGAGCTGTGATACTGCCGGGTGCCCAAACCGAAGCAGGTGGTTTTCTTAGGAGGCCACTCCCCGAGCCTTTGACCTAAAAGTCTGACCCACAAGGCAATGGAGCATCGTAAGGAGATGCAGTCCCATGGTAGCCGGTGACCAACAATTGGTTCATTCACCATTTGTTCCCGCAGGATACTGGAGCCTATGTACACCATTGGTTTGGGATCCGGTTAAAGCGCCGGACATTCGCTTTTCGTCCTCTCATTTCCATAGACAACACCCGTGGTGCGAGAATGCAGTGAGTAAGTCTTCCCTGGCAGAGGCTGTATGCGCGTGACCGTGTGAGAGTATTTCGAGAGGGAGGACGGGCTCACCCCACTTTCGGCCATACCAGGGCATTTGGGGGTCGTATTTGCCCCAGAAAATAGGATGAAACGCTCTTTGTCCTGGATTCCAATGCTAGTCACTATCCATCTTTGCTTATAATGCTTGTGAATTAAGGCGATACGCACATATGCCAATAAGAGACTGATGAATTACAGTCTTGAACATCAATGGAAAGATTCAAGCATCCAATACAAAATGCATAAATTGTTTTTGTTTTCCTTTAATTACTTAGTCTCGAGCTTTATTAGCTTCTCTCATAAATTCAATTAAATAGTTGTACACATATAGCAACATATGATAGTGAGTGTATGTATTTATTCGTTATCCTATAGGTAGCACATAGTTTCGTTGTTTATGTCAACACTCTTTGTTCTAAATGTTACAATACATATATCTTGTACGCATAATAAGGTAACTACACGAATGAGGAACATACAGTAAAAGAGAAGACCTATAAATAATAGGTATATATATATATTTATCCTTCTGACCTAGACTAGAAAATATTGTCTATGGCCTTGACCAAATGTGTATTTCATATCATATCCTCCAATAGCATATCCTTTTCATATTTTCTTACTCATTTATGACCTTGAGGTGACACGTGAGCTGTCTGATTTATATAGATTAGTTTTCTTTGTCTAGAGTTTATCAAGAAAAATTGGTTTACTGAAGAGTTCTCTTTTTTTCTCAATGAATTCATTTACAAAGCTATACAATCACAATTGATGTTGTTCTACTTGTATCTTCTCATTGATATTTAGGACTGTAATTGATCAGTCTCTTATTGACATATGTGGATCTTGTGCATATTACCTCGATATTGCCTTAGTTCACAAGCATTCTAAAGAAACATGGATAGTGGATAGTAGTGGAATCCAGTTTGACGCATGTTTCATCCTATTTATGACTTATCAGTTGGATATATCTACATTCCAAGACTCAATAGCTAAGTGTATAAGGTGATGGTGTTTGAAGCGAATGGTAGTGGGTTCGAGACCCAGAGTGAACATCAACTTTGGGATGCAAGTGCATTCAGCTGATGAGTCCCAAATAGGATGAAACGCGCTTTGTCCTGGATTCCACTGCTAGCTACTAACCATCTTTGCTTATAATATGTAGTCATTGTTTCGGCGAGACTATAATTTATGGACAAACCATTCAGATTTACTGTAACAGGTTTTAGATTTTGGCGCGAAATTCATTCACTCATTTGGTGGCTAAATAGAGTCTTGGCATTATAGCTGATGTCAGTTCGTGATGAAAACCCCAAAATCTAATTCCTGAATCTAACCATCAACTTCAAATCATCAAACTGCTTTATGAACCTCATTTATCCCTAGTAAATAGGTAAACACCCTCAAGGTCTCTCAAAGGTCGTCCATAGATTAGTCTCATCATTGTTTCTGTTAGACAGTGACAATAAGGTAGAATAAACACAGGCAATAAAACTTTCTTTTTTATCTGGGAAATGATCATTGGCAAAGGGTAGTTCAGCATGATAAGATAAAATGTTGAAATTGAAATAAAATGTAATCAGGAAGGTTGTAGAAACAGAAATAAACCAGTTGGAGCAGGGGTAGAAGATGGAAGGGGAAGCAGATGCTTATAAAGGAAGAAGACATAAAGACCATAGTAGAAGTAGCAATTATACCAATCTCTTTTGAACACATAATTCTGATTTTCCCAGATGTATAGCTATTACTTTGGTAATGTTAAGAAGATGCAATATAACTGTCTTTGGAAGGTTTCTACTTATCTTGTAGATGACTTTGAACACACAGTCTATCTTGATTGAGTTCACAAGGTGTTCGATTATCGAACTACTTATCGAGCCATTTGTCCAGATTTACTTAACTTATCAATGAACATCTCTGCAATTAATTCATTTCCTCTAACAAATTGGTTGATGATGAACGTGTTTTCTTCCCGCTTTTTCGGGTTAAGTTACTGATCTCAGTCTTACTAATGTAACTATAGCGATATTTAAAATGATTATCTTATGTGTTGTACTTAAAGCAGCCATGGGAAAAATAAGATGGGAGTTCATAAACCTTTGTAATCTTATAAGCAAAGATGGTTAGTAGCTAGCAGTGGAATCCAGGACAAAGCGCGTTTCATCCTATTTGGGACTCATCAGCTGAATGCACTTGCATCCCAAAGTTGATGTTCACTCTGGGTCTCGAACCCACTACCATTCGCTTCAAACACCATCACCTTATACACTTAGCTATTGAGTCTTGGAATGTAGATATATCCAACTGATAAGTCATAAATAGGATGAAACATGCGTCAAACTGGATTCCACTACTATCCACTATCCATGTTTCTTTAGAATGCTTGTGAACTAAGGCAATATCGAGGTAATATGCACAAGATCCACATATGTCAATAAGAGACTGATCAATTACAGTCCTAAATATCAATGAGAAGATACAAGTAGAACAACATCAATTGAATTTGTAATTTTATGAGTTGTTTTTCAACTTATATATATCAATTTCAATAGTTAAAATCATGAGTCAATTAAAGCTAAACCACCATGGAAAACCTGGAATCACTGGACGGCCGTTTCGTCCTAGTATGGATTTACTCAGCAGTGCGCATGCACGATATCGACCCTCACGTGATTTGAACCCAGGACATACCAGTCTCGCGCGCGAGCGCTTTACCATTAGACCACTGAAACGGTATCCAACAGTGTCGATGTCTAACTTCAACCAATCCACGAAATTGCGCCACCATCACCATTGTCTTCAGTGAGCTGATATCTCACAACAGACCTGGTTGAACTCCACTGGTCACGGCTTCTCACTAGAACTTCAGGAGTGTCTCTTGAAGTCAATCACTAGTGAGCAGATAATTATTGTCAGAAGCGGTATTGTGGAGATTTTAGAAATAGGTCCTGGGTTCAAATCACGCAAGGGTCGATATCGCGCATGAGCACTGTTGAGGAGTCCCATACTAGGACGAGACGGCCGTCCAGTGCATCCAGGTTTTCCATGGTGGTCTGGCTTCAATTGACTCATGATCTCAACTATTGAAATTTTTAAAATCTTCACAAAACCGCTTCTGAAAATATAAATTTTACAAGAATAATAGTCATTTTGGCGCCATATTCTTTCCATAATCTTTACGCTATCATCATATACATTCATTTAATGAAAAAGATGAATAACAAAAAAAAAAGACAATTCACAACATTGAATTCAATCATAGTGAAATTTATATCGCATCGATTTGTTCATTGATTCATTGATCGAACGGTCCATCGATCGATCGATCAGTTGATCAACTATTTATTCTACCTCGAGATGGCAATTTTCTAGAGTATATTCTATAACAATAATAATATTCATGCCAAATCAATCAATAAAGAATTATAAATATCTGGGGGGGTTATTATTACTATTATCTTGTATATTGTGTTCTTTGTTTATTTTGAGAACGATATTGATTTTCTTTGTTAAACCTTTCTTTTTTCTTTCTGCTTCTACTTAAAAAAGCTACTTTTACTTCTGCTTAGTAACAATCATATCGATTTGATTTCTTTGTTTGTTTGTTTTTTCCGATTTTATTTACTTGAACGGATTGCTTTGAAAATTAATAATACCCAACATGTCATGATATATACAGATATATAATGTATGAACTATTGACAAGTAGTAAGTAGTAGTTTAACGGGTCATGAATCTAATACTTTATTCGATGAAATTATAATTTATGGACGAACTAATCAAGTATAAGATAACAGGTCTCGGATTTTTGGCGCGAAATTCACTCACTCATTTGGCCAAATATCATTTTGACATTATAGCTGATGTCAGTTCGTGATAAATACCCCAAAATCTAATTCCCAACCTTAACCATCAACTGCAAATGAGAATTCTAATTCCTCATACACTGGTTTATAACCCTCATTTGGTCCTAGTAATCAGGTGGACACTCTCAAAGTCAGTTTACCGTCGCTCAAAGGTCATCCATAAATTATAGTCTCACCTTATATTCTTTGAGGTAAACATAGTGATGAGTTCACTTTGACTTTTGGGGATAACTTGGATAAATTCAAAGGCTTTAGACAGTTCACATAAAACTTCAATTTATTTACCAAGATATTTTTGAACATGAATGTATCTATACACGTATAAATGACAGGAAGGATGCTTTGGTATTGCTGAGAGTGGGGAGAGTCAGCTCTCCCTTTCGAAATGCCCTCATATGGCCACACGTATACAGCCACTGTCACGCAATTCCTACTCCCTGCCTTCTCACGACATCTCTGTTGTTTGCGATATTGAGAGGACGAAAAGCAAATCTCCGGCCGTTAAACAAGGTTGGTGGGTATTGAGGATCCATCTAAGGGAGTTAGAAAACCCTGATTCCAAACCAATGGTGAACATGGAATCCAAGATCCTGAAAGAACAAATGGCATATGAACCAATTATTGGCCAATGGCTACCATGGGACTACATCTCCTTACGTTGCTCCACTGTCTTGTGGATTATAACTCTAAGTTAAAGGCTCGGAGAGCGGCTCCATAAGAAAACCACCTATTTCGGTTTGGACATGTGGGCAGTATCACAACCATCACACAAGTCGAATGATTTATGTGGCGCATATCTATTTGGTGCCTCCTTGTACCAATAATAATAATGCCGATATACACAAAGTATCCTTGTGTACGGTATATTACATATGTTCAAGTTAAATAACTATTCTTATCTGCACAATATGCAATTCACCACATAATGTATTTCAATCTAATTTCGTAACAAATTTCTGATGCATGATGTTTTCTTTGAATGGTTTCACTCAACACATTGGTGTTGAGTGCTCTGGTATAGAATTTGCAACTAACCGAGAACAAGTTATGTAGTCCTTATGAATCTTCATCTGAATAATTCATTCATGGGAGCTCAAACTTGATGATAATCTAAACTTCAAACTTTCATTGAATTGCGTCGATAGAATTTTCTTTGAATTTACTAACCTAACGAATTTGAAAAATACTACGTCTGGTTTGATATGAAGTAATTGATGAAAATCAATAGTTGTTACTCTACCCAGATTTTGTGCTCGTTCGATTTACAGATAGTACTCAGACAAGATTGAAGGATAAACTTTAACAAATAGACCGTTCCTTATTTCCTTTACTCACACTTATTGTTTTAATGTTTTTCTCAGTACTTCGACCATCGGTTGCCTTTGTATGAGTTACGATACTGCTCGGCTGTTTAACGGGGACCAGTAGGTTCTCATAATGGATCTAAGGATTTAATTCACAAGGTAACGAAGCATTGTCGGTCGATACAGTCCCATGGTATCTGGCAATTAAAATAGGTTCATGCGCCATTGATTCCTTCAGAATCCTGAAGCTCATTTATCTTATAGGTTTGGAATCCAGGTGTTCCAACTCTCCTAGATGGTTTATTCGTACCTACTAACTCAACTCAATCAGTGAAAACCGTTTTTCGTCCTCTCACCTTTATAAGAACACCCGTCGAGGGAAAATGTGTACGACTTCTCTGGCGTAGACTGTAGACATGTGGCTATATCAGAGGACTTCGAAAGTGAAAGAGGACCCTCCCCAAACTCGTTCGTATTGAGGTGCTTGGAGCAATGCCTATTCATATAATGTAAACGTAATATCAATACTTGAGTGTGTACGTGGTTGATTTGCTAGGTCGATTTATTAATTAATCTGTGTTGTTGCGCTAAAATCTAGTGTCCTCTCTTTTTTTAATCTTATTTTCTGTTATTATTACTACTATCATTATCGATAAGGCACCTTTGGACTATATACCTGGTTGTATAAAAATCATATGATGTTAGAGTACATATTCTTTTTCTTATCTCTCACTCTCTCTCATTTACTTACCTACAATGTGATCGATAAAAGATTTCAATGACAATTCTTCACTTGTCTGACAGATTCTTAACCAGTAGATAACGTTCAATTCATTATATACCTGTGTATGAGTGTGAATCTTGTTACATTATGTTATTGCTTCTTATTTCTAATACTATAAAGTGCTTATCGTTGATCAGTGGAATAATCTACCGTACTTCTTTAGTTAGTTCGAAGAAAAAGTAATTAAAATCAAATGAATGAAATATTAATTTATCTTTGATTATCCTTAACAATCATGAGATAACACACTTTTACAAGTAAGATATCTATACACTTTAGATTCTCCTTATATTATATCGTTTTTGATTTAAGAGTTTTCCAACTCCCCTAGGTGGATCCTCCATGTTCACCAACCCGGTTAAAGTGCGGGACATTCACTTTTCGTCGTCTCAATTTCGTAAACAACAGTAATGCCTCGAGAAGTTAGTAAGTAGAACTTGTCTGACAGTGGCTGTATATGCGTGGCCATGTGAGAGAATTTTGAGAGGGAAAGCTGACTCTCCTCAATCTCGGCCGTACTAGGACATTTGAATTGATGATCAACTTTATAAAATGGCTCAGTTGGTACAACTCCTTGGCCGTTGATTAATCACTTTCTTTAAGGCTTCAGATATCATTCCATTAATCTGATAGCATCTTTATCCTTTCAATTCGCACTATAGACACTAATAAACGAACGTAATTTTTCAAATAATTAGCTGAATTACTACTACTTACAATTTAAACAGCTGCATACATGCTCATGTTAATGGATATCACACTGTATATAATAAACTTTATACTTAACATTTATTAAACATGTTGTAATTTAAAATAGCGTGCCAAACAAATGACTCCTGAAAACCAAGGACTGGTGTGTATTTCCTTTTTAATGGTAGGTGGTTGTAGATAGTCGGTTGGAAATCTTATCTGATGGTCTTCAACACGGTGCCCCTGCAGTATTGAGGGAAACGATATTCCTTTTGAGGTTCAAACTCAAATTGTCTAGCTTCACAATCGGAGGTGCTAGCACTGGAGACTTTCTTCCAACTAAACTTAATAGAAAGAAAAGACTAACTATTTATTTAACTTAAGCCAATTTATCCATGGAACTACATTCATTACATTCAACTCTCACCTTATTAGTGAATATGCAGTTTAGTTATATTCCTTCACATTTCTCACATTCACTCAAATGTACATACATACATTGCCTAACCGTGTACTTTAATGACGTATCATTAGTATAATCAGACCTGTTTTCTTATTGTATTGAATATGTTGGACTTATTCATTTATATTATTTAGACTTCGGTTCATTTAATTTGGCTATTTATATTTACTTACTGAATAAAGCGACTAAGTTATGAAACGTTTTGAAATTCAGTTTTCCAACCGATGGAACATTCAAATATATCGATTATTTATTATGAGACATTAGTGTATACATTCTGATTTATAATAAACATAGAAAACATTTAACATAAGCTTTAAGGGATCCAATGATTTATGTAACCATTTATCTTATATATAACATGAAAAGTATTCATTATCTATATTATATTGTTCATATGAAACTCTTAGTAATAGGAATTGCTTGTATATATATATATATATATATATATATATATATATATATATATATATATATATATATATATATATATAGTGAAAAGTTACAAAGTATTTACATAATGCATATACATAACCTTCAATCATTCATTTGTATCCTCCTATATGTTTTACACTGAAACTTTTCATTTTTGTTCAATAATTATCACAACTTCAATGTCACGTTTCAATACACATTACTTGCAAATATCCTTGTGAGTAGTATCCATTACAATCTAATTATTAATTGTTAGCTCTTAAAAGTACTGATGAATACGGTATTGATTGTGATTACCATTTTTACATGAGATAAAACTATTATTGACTAATTTATTTAGAATTCCAATATTTGTTCAACTTATCCATTTTTATCAGATGGGTTTTGTGGATATTATAGTAATTTCAATGGTTAAGATCATGAGTCAGTTAAAGTTAGACCACCATGGGAGACCTGGAAGCACTGGATGACCGTTTCGTCCTATTGTGGAACTCCTCAGCAGTGCGCATCCACGACCTCACCCCCTGCGAGATACGAACCCATGACCTATTGGTTTCGCGCGCGAGCACTTAACCACTAGACCACTGAGCCGGCCGGTATCCAGCGGTGTTAATGTCTAATTTCGAATCTCGCAAGGGGCCAGGTCGTGGGTGCGCACTGCTGAGAAGCCCCGCAATGGGACGAAACGGCCATCCAGTGCTTCCAGATTTTCCATGGTAGTCTAGCTTCAACTGACTCATGATCTTATCCATTTTTATTAGTGACTATAATTATGATCATCAAGAAATACTGATTCTTCTCAATCGATCATTCTAGGTGTGGAGGCCTACGAGATTGTTTTAATTTTTTGTCTAAAAAGTGAATTAAAAACTTACTTGGTATTGTTTGCTTGAATCTTCCCATTGAGGTTTAAGAATACAATTGATCAGTCTGTTATTAGAATCTGTGTATACTATGCATATTGCCCTAATGCACAAGCTTTATAAGCGAAGATGGATAGTGACTAGCAGTGGAATTCAGTTTGACGCGCGTATTGTCCTATTTGGGACTCATCAGCTGGCTGTACCTGCATCTGAGAGTTCATGTTCACTCTGGGTCTCAAACCGAGTACCATTTGCTTCAAACACCATCGCGTTATCAAAACATTTTATTTAGTCATACTGTAAATGTTAATATTCCCTTATTACTAGTGCTCAATGAAGAATACCATAGTAGCAACTAAACATAGGGGTTAATATGTTTGTGTGTGTTGTATTTAGTGTGTAAAACCGAAAGTTAATTCCACAGATATAAATTTCATACACTTGTTTTATCACGTCAATGGAACTGGAAGAGAAACACATAAATCTTGATACAAAGGGGCATTAAATACTTATGCTTTACAGAAGTCACTTGATTTGTGTGTGGGCTGTGATACTGTCCGGGTGCCCAAACCGAAATAGGTGGTTTTCTCAGGAGGACACACCCCGAGTCTTTGATCTAAAGTTCTGATCCATAAGGCAGTGGAGCAACGTTACGAGATACAGTCCGATGGTAGCCGGTGATGAACAATTGGTTCATACGCCATTTGTTCCTTCAGGATCGTGGAGCCCATGTGCCGGTTAAAGCACTCGATTTTCGTCCTCTTAATTTCGTAAACAACATCCACGTCACGAGAAGGCAATGAGTAGGACATCCCCACCCTCGGCCATTCCAGGGCATTTGGGGCACTCTTAAATATTATTATCCTTTTTGTAAATTTTGAGAGAAATATTCCAAACAATAATTAACCCAAGTTTTTAATAAGTACAATACATTCCTAAATGGCTTTTAATGTAAGTGCGCCCGAATGCCCTGGTATGGCCGAGAGTGGGGTGGGCCCGCCCTCCCTCTCCAAATACTCTCACACGGTCACGCGCATACAGCCTCTGCCAGGGAAGACCTACTCACTGCATTCTCGCACCACGGGTGTTGTCTATGGAAATGAGAGGACGAAAAGCGAATGTCCGGCGCTTTAACCGGATCCCAAACCAATGGTGTACATGAGCTCCAGTATCATGCAGGAACAAATGGCATATGAACCAATTTTCGGCCACCGGCTTCCATGGGACTGCATCTCCTTACGATGCTCCACTGCCTTGTGGATTAGACCTTTAGGTCAAAGGCTCGGGGAGTGGCCCCCTAAGAAAACCACCTGTTTCGGGTTGGGCACCCGGGCATTATCACAGCCCTCACACATATCGAATGAGATTTGTGTGGCGTATATGTATTTGGTGCCTCCTTGTACCAATATCTATGTGTTAAAATAAATAATAATAATTTTATGTAAGTATTTATAATTTCTTAGTTTATTTTAATTTATCATTTGAAATAGCTAAATTATCTAATGTTCCTTAGAATTATTCGTTTTCACTTCATTTTCATTTATTTTTTCCTAATTACTAACACAGAATAATACTGATCTTCACGGCTTAGATACACATATATCTTTGCAGTGAAGGAGAACACAGGTGAGGACAATCGAATTATATTTAGCATAAAATTACCGAGTTACTTGGTAAAATAGAAATATCATACTATGATGCTTAATTTGCAAAATGTTCCCGCTCTTCCTTTCTTGATCTTCCTCATTTTCTGCCGCTAGACATTACATTCCTGACTCACGTCATATACTACTTATATCAATATAAGTAGCACGCACCACATATTTATTGTCTATAAACAGTGTTTTTATTTTATACTTGACAAAAATACGTAACTTTTTCTAACCACCCCTTCCTGTCTCCCGTAAATTTTTTTCTCTTTTCACATAAAAAATTACAATAGATTACTTTATTAATCTTTTCCATATCACTCACTCACCCTATCTCTTTTATTCTTTTTTGTTTCTGGCCCTATATATATATATATATATATATATATATATATATATATATATATATATATATATATATATAATCTCTTACTGGTTCATTCTATTTATACATTCAAAAGGTGAATTATTATCATTATCAATATTATCTCAATATAACTTGAGTAAAATTCATTTAGGATTGTCCTACTCCACCACCACCACCACCACCTCATCATCATCATCATCATCTTGTGATCTCTTTCTATAGTATCATATTAGTTGTTAATGCAAACACAGAAAGGATTTACGTCAGTGATAATAATAATAATAATCATAATCATAGTAACTATTTTAATTTTGAAAATAAGCTTTAGAATAATATGGAATTATGTTACTATCTCTCAATCATAATAATAGTTATATATATATATATATATATATATATATATATATATATATATATATATATAGAGAGAGAGAGAGAGAGAGAGAGTATGTAGGCGTTTATCCAATTCATCCAATACTACTTCAATAAAATTCTACGTAGGTGTAATATAATGATTAGTTTTTCTCATAGAAAATTATTCTTTATTAATGTATTATTCTAATGTTAATTTTTGTACTTAATGTTTTATCAGAAAGACAAAGTACCTATGTTTATAGTAAGAATACGTTTATTAGATAAAAAGAAAACAACAACTATGTTTAGATTCATGGGATCTGTTGTAATGGTATTCAATGTTCGATGATTTAACCGGGTTGGTGGATATGCAAAGGGTGTGTATGTTGAAGGCTCCAATGTGTAGTTTGGAGTGAGGTTTCAGTAGAACTGGGACAGTGTTTTGCGCACTAGAATCGTTGGCTATGGTGACACTTGAGGAGGAAGCCGAAAGAGAAAGTTAAGCGTTGAAAGTCGATGTGGGAGGAACAATAGGAATTGAAGAGGAAGGTTGATTATGAATACAGTGGTCTTGAGTGCTGTTATAGGTATGAGGGCGGTTATCACTTCCCGGTTGCCCACACCATAGAAGGGTTCTTCTGGAGGTACCTGAAAAGGAAATTGGATTAGAGGTGGTCTTAGTGACCTGGGAGTGTGACCGTAATGCCCAAGGGACAACTGCTTGAGATCGGTCACACACGACCTTTTTATGGGTAATTTTTGTGTTAGCTCCGTACTTGTTGAGACCTTACCGCCGGAGATGGATATCCATAGGATAAGGCGGGATGTGCACTTTTGGCTCAACCTTTTCTAACCCCATCCCTCCTTGTGTGAAGGCAGCATCGCTGTTATGCTTGTTGTCTGAAGGAAACACCTTACTACCGTCACACCTGTGTACAGTCAGCAGTACGACTTCTCCTTCAGACCTTGGGTTTGCTGTTTTTAGTCTTACCGTTATTCAACCGACATGTCTGGCGTGGTAGGACCTTGAGGAACGGTTGTTCAAGCCAGTGCAACTCAGTTGCTTCATCACGATAGACAAGCCCAACCACCACGTCAAGGTAGCAACAACGGTCGGAGATATGGTAAACCATGATTCCAAATCAATGGTGCATATGGTCTCCATGATTCTGAAGGAAAAAATGACATATGAACGAATTTCTAGTCACTAGCTACCATGGGATTGCATCTCTTAAAGTTACTCTATTGCCTTGTAGATCAGACCTTTAGGTCGGGTAGATCCGAGTGTGGTTCCCTAAGAAAACCACTTGCTTCGGTTTGGGCACCCGGGCAGTATCACAGCCCACACACGAATAGAATGATTTGTGTGGCGCATATGTATTCGTTGCCCCTTTGTACCAATATTTATATGTTCAAATAAATAAATAAAGTGACTCAATACACCAGCCAATTGCGATTTTACTATCAACATAGTTCTACATTTAATTTTGTGATGAGAATACCTTATGATCAGTGACTAGTGCTTTCTAATTCTAATCTTTTAAAGTTACTTACCGTTGTAAATAATATTCTGTTATGGAAGTGGTTATTTGATTGTCTCTTTCCTCTTATGTGTATATCCAAAATGAATTGCCAGTTGTCAATTTTGATTCTGACTTTCGATTTTATTTGCCCCCCAAAATGCCCTGGTACGACCGAGAGTGAGGAGGGTCGGCTCGCCCTTTCGAAGTGCTCTCACATGGCCACGTGCATACAACCACTGACAGGGAAGTTCTACCCACTACCTTCTCGCGGCATTACTGTTGTTTGTGATATTGAGAGGACGAAAAGCAAATGTCCGGCGCTTTAACCGCGTTGGTGGACATATAGTCCACCTAGGTGAGTTTAAAAACCCTGATTCCAAACCAATGGTGCACATGGGTTCCATGATCCTGAAAGAACAAATGGCGTATGAACCAATTATTGGTCACTAGCTACCATGGGACTGCATCTCCTTACGTTTCTTCACTGCCAAGTGGATCAGACCTTTAGGCCGAAGGCTCCGAGTGTGACCCCCTAAGAAAACCACCTACTGGCTACCATGGAACTGCATTTCTTGACGTTGCTGCACTGCCTTGTGTGATCAGATCTTTAAGTCGAATGGCTCCGGGTGTGTCTCCCTATGAAAACGACCTATTTCGGTTTGGGCACCCGGGCATTATCACAGCCCACACACGAATAGAATGATTTATGTGGCGCATATCTATTTGCTCACTCTTTGTATCAATTTTTGTGTGTCTAAATAAATAAAATGTCAAACACATCGACTTTTCTTTGTTTATCTCTTTTCAACTTTTCTTTAACAAATATCTTTGTTATCTTTTTTTCTTGATGTGAATGAATTTAGTTTGTATTTTTCTGGAGCATGTACTTGTTTAACCAGAAATAAATCCTACGTAATGATGCATTCCTAGCTTCTATACGTATGTCCTACACTTTTATACAATACAAGCACTCAGGATAGCACTAAATTATTAAAAATCATTACATTTTCAATCATAAATTGTAATTTACTTAGATACTGTTGATAGTTTGCATAACTTATAGGTTTATCAGTTCATGTAAGTTTTTTTATAACTAAATTCACTTAATCTGAACAATCCATCTATCAGCGTATCCCGCTACTGCAGTGTTTATAAAAGGGGAAAGTTGTCTTATGTACGAGTGTTTTATGATGACCACTTGTATGAGAGATTAAAATTTACAATCCAGTGTGATTGTATACGTTTCTCTGCTGGTGTGTATACCATTCATTATTGTAGTTCATTACCCACTGCTTAAAGCATTTAAGTGTTATCTTTCAGGCTGTAACACCAATTTACAGTTAGTATTTGGTGTCAGTATGAACTGTTATTTGGTGTTCATGACATGTTTAATCTTATACCACAAAATTCTATACACAAGTACTTGGATAAAGATCCTCAATACGAACAGAAGCGGTGAGACTATAATTTATTGACGACCTTTAAGCGATACAAAAGTAACCTTGAGAAACTCCGCTTCTTAGGCTCAAAATAGGTTTATGAATCAGTCTGAGAAATTAGAACTAGGACTTAGGACTAGAAGTTAAAGTCAGTAACTACATTTACTATTTTCATCACAAGTTGACATCAGCTATATAATCCAAGAGTTCTGTTTAGCCATATGGGTGAATGAATTTTGCGTCAAAAGTCAAGACACTTCATCAACGATTCGTAATCTGTCTCCTGTCGGTATATCCAGATTTTCTATTCGAACTGCGAGTAATGGTCCTAATCTATGTCTGTAGATCTTGAGTAACATGGTCAGGGTTTGATAGTGGTAATAAAGCATATGAATTTATTCCATGCCTCCCCATAAATCTTGAGTCCACACTTTATAACTGGATCTCATTCGTCCCTTTTGAACTATATCACGTATGTTTAGTTTCCACTAGGGTAGGGACCAATATCTCTCATTCTCTGCTCTTCATCTTTTTAATTTCCGCTGTTTTTCGTGTTATTATGCATCGCTGTACCGTCGACCCATACAGATTTGTCCCGAATTCTACGTAGATAGTGGATGATTACTTACTTACGCCTGTTACTCCTAGTGGAGCATAGGTCTCCAACCAGCATTCTCCGACGCAATCTGTCCTGGGCCTTCTTTTCTAGTTCTATCCAATTGTTGTTTATTCTCCTCATGTCTGCATCCGTTTCTCGGAGTAATGTGTTCTTTGGTTTTCCTCTTCTCCTTTGGCCTTAAGGATTCCATGTGAGGGCTTGCCTTATGACGTAGTTGGGTGCTTTCCCCAATGTGTGTCCTATCTACTTCCAGTGCTTCTTCCTCCACTGGGATCTTGTTTATTCTCTCCTACAGTAGATTGTTGCTGATAGTGTCCGGCCAACGGATCCGACGTAAACGACTGTTAATAAACACTTGTATCTTCTGGATGATGACTTTCGTAGATCTCCAAGCTTTCTGCGTAGTTATTTATGGGCATAATAAAATAGTTAACTCGTTGAGACTATGTAGAGTTGAAGGTCTCATATGAAACTGGAGGTTCGCCATTGTTATTGTGGACGGCTCGGCATTGCTTTGGCAAGTTTTGCTGACTGTTCATGCGAAAAATTGGTTTGTTGGTTAACCGATTTCATTCATACTGGTGGTTGCTTTTCAGTGTTCCCTAGGGCCATTGTAAGGCATGCCGCCATTGCTAACATTAACGAGTTTGACTGTCGTGTAAGCGGAATAGGTCAACTTTGGCCTGTTCGTGCTGTGCATAATTGATTCACGCGATCATTGATCGGAATAACTATACACGTGGTCGCCGACCAGCATTCTCCGACGCCATTTGTCCTGGGCCTTCTTTTCTATTTCTATCCAATTGTTGTTCATTCTTCTCATATCTGTCTCCATTTTGTCGGCGTAATGTATTCTTTGATCTTCTCCTTTGACCTTGAGGATTCCATGTGAGGGCTTGCCTTGTGACGTGGTTGTGTGCTTTCGTCAGTGTGTGTCCTATCCACTTCCAGCGCTTCTTCCTGATTTCTTCCTCCGCTGGGATCTTGTTTGTTCTCTCCTACAGAAGATTGTTGCTGATAGTGTCTGGCCAACGGGTCCGAAGTATTTTGCTTAAGCAATTTTTAATAAACACTTGTATCTTCTGGAATATTGTGTGGTCCCGCTGCTTTGCCGCTTTTGATTTGTCTGATGGCCATGCTGATCTCTTCAATTATTGGTGAGCCAACATCGATTGTTAGGTCTGTGGGTGATGCTTTGATGTTGGGTTGATTCAGTGGAGCTGTTCGATTCAAAAGTTCCTTAAAGTGCTGCACCCATCTGTTTCGCTGTTCCTCAGTGTTAGTGATTACTTTCCTTTCCTTGCCTTTCACTAATCGTTCTAGTTTGCGGTAATTTCCAACGAGCTTCTTTGTTGTATCATACAATTGTCTCAGATAATGGAAGATTGAATAATTAGAAATATTCAATGTAACATGTCATTTAATATATGATTTTGAGGGTAATTAAATTATAGGGAAATCATAAATAACCTGAAGTTATTTATTTTGAACATGTTGAATGACAATGTACTGATATTCCTCCCCTTGTATACTTTTGGCCATAGCAACATAAATAAGTGTTACGTGTGACATCTTGCAATCATATATAATCTTCATTATATTTTGAGCTTGAAATACCTTGTAATATCTATTTACAAGTGAACAGATAGATAATTATTCCTTCAAATGTCATATATTCATGCATATGCTGTATTTGTTTATTATGTTTATCTGTTTTAGTCAATCAATGTGTGTGTGTGTATTTTTGTGCTTATGTAAGGACAAAGTAGTTTACAGCACACATAACTCTTATTTTTTCATACATCAATGAACTTTAGGATAGAAACGTATACAATAGGGTTTTTTTCTCTAATTTCCTTTTAGTCCCTTTTTATTTTCAATGGTTGAGATCATGAGTCAATTGAAGTTAGACCACTATGGAAAACCTGGAAGCACTGGATGGCTATTTCGTCCTATTGTTGGACTCCTCAGTAGTGTGCATCCACGATCCGGTCTAGGCGAGATTTGAACCCAGAACCTATTAGTCTCGTGTGAGGGTGCTTATTCTGTTTATTGTGCTGTACAATGTTAAATGGATTGGATCTTGTTTATAGTTACAATTTATTTAAGAATAATTTAAGGTTGTGCAATTGAAGAAGCTTATTAACATATTCGTTTTTATCTCATTTATAACTTGATGTTTTTGTTGCTATTCGATTTGATACATTGTTGATGAGACTTTCTTTTCTTTTCGGTACATGTCAATTTGTTTACTTTTTAAATTGAGAAAAATAGCAAGGACGCTTACAATGTTACTTTTAAATAGAATTTCAGTAGTATATTGTTATGTTCAATAACATTTACATTTGACATTCTTTGTATATTATACTCTAAACATTTCGTTTGATATATTGTTTTCTCTAAACTTTATTTAATCATATTATCTAAATAGAGAAACAAATTCATTATGGCAACCTGTTACATCGCTTTCATCTATGCATAATTTAATACAGTCATGGCGTCATATATTAATTGATGGTGGATGTGAGAAATTACTCCGATCCGGTGTTTATGGTGTTCATCAGGTATGTAGGATTGTCATTCTTTTTTTGGGGGGGAGGATTTTCATTCCGTGCCTATTTCATATGAAGTTAGAATAAGTTTTGAAAATGATAGGTTTGGTCTTATTGATTTGAACAATTAACCCATTCTAAACGATGGGTGTAACAGGGTTTATCGTTATCTCCCATTATACTTGACATTAATAAAGAAAGAAGATGAATACATGTACTTACAATCATCAAAGTTTTGCAATATCTGCGTTTTATTACCAGTTCGTTATATTACAGTTAAGTGTGTAAGATGTATGATTCGAGTTTCACAATAGTTTTTTAAAGCCTGCACTCTGTTCAGCGGACCTCAAAACTGTAATATACTTACAACTATCGAATTTTCATAATAGTATTCGACCATATTTATGTACATTGATCAAACAGTGTTGGAGTAGTGTCTCTCTTTATCTGAAAGCCTAATCTCCCTGATACATCACAAAACAGAAAGTCATCCTTCAAACATCTGTCATATTACAGTAGTATTAGAAAGCTTGGGCATCCACATCATGCAATTTACAACTTTAAGCTGGTGTTTTTCGGTTCCTTTTTTGAAAGGAGACTTGAGATTAACTGATTATGTAAGTAATCAAGTATCTTTCTATCGTCCAATGACAGTCACTATAGTTTAACTATATCTTTCCTATAAATAAAGGTAGCTACTATTACTAATTTAGTACCTCTCAGTAGTAGAGTATCGTTCTTGATTATTCACTCATTTTTGTTACTCCCACCTAATGAATGTTTCGATTTCGTATTCTTCTTTTAACCTAAATGAATTTAGTTGTTAATATAGAAATGGAATATGTTTATATTCTACATTCGCTTGGTGTTGTTTTATTTGTATCTTCCCATGGTTATTTAGGACTGCAATTGATCAGTTTTATGTTGGCCTATGTGCATCCTGTGCGGATTGCCTCAATATAGCCTTAATAGTCACAAGCTTTTTAAGCAAAGATGAATAGTGGCTAGCAGTGGAATCCAGTTTGAAGCGTGTTTCGTCCTATTTGGGACTCGTCAGCTGGATGTACCTGCATCTTAGGGTTGATATTCACTCCGAGATTCAAACCCAGTACCGTTCGCTTCAAACGCCACTATTTTATTCACTATGAATTCTATCAAAGATAACTGTAAAACGAATTAAGCAAAACATTTTATATTCTAAATTCTATATGTTATTTATTTATTCTTTTAGGCTGTACTTCGTAGTATCGGTTCGTTCTATGTAGGCTATGATCATATATCATTTGATTATCCAACAGATTCATTATATCGTGATATTCTATTCCGTCGAATTCATTTAAATAAACCAGGTGTTTATGCAAATTTTGAAATACGTCTATTATCTCGTGAAGGTAGTATTAGTTCACCACATTTAATGGCTGTTGAATTATCTGTATGGCGTTCTCCAAGTCTTACAACATTATTATCTTCATCATTATCTAATAATGTATATGAAAATAGTAATTCCATTCTTCAAGCTATAAATTTCTTTATTAAATTAGAGAATGATGCATTAAATAGTTCACTTTATGTTTGTCCAGCTGCTTGTTATTCAACACCAGTTCTAGTCAAGTAAGTGTCTTAAATATTTTTCACTTTAGGATATATTGTAATGGAGATTTTTTTGTATGATGATATATGTATTACATACTTACGCCTGTTACTCCTCGTGAAGGAGAATAGGCCACTCACCAGCATTCTCCATCCAACCCTATCCTGAGCAATCCTTTCCAGTTCCTATAGATCCTTTTCATATCTGCTTCTATTTCCCGACGTAATGTGTTCTTTGGCCTTGCTCTTTTACGCTTCCCTTCAGGATTCCAAGTTAGGGCTTGCCTCGTGATATATATGTATGCATATGATTTAATGTGACTTTTAGAATTATTCGGAGAAATCAGTAGTTATGCAATAAATAGCTATCTGTTATCGAGGATTAAATGCATCTTTATAACTATTATCGATTTCTAGCCAGAAATAATGAATCATTACAGCATGACACAAGCAATAGACACCATTTTCAGTAAAAAAATATTTTTGGTATTTCAACTTAGTTATCTTAAGGGTTTATTCATATTACTACCAATCCACTTATAATATTCAATAGTCGGAATATAAATAAAAGGATAATTATCAGTATAAGGTTATAGAGATTACTACGTTTTAGATTGATATCATAAACTGATTGATGTTAGATCACCATTGAAAATCTGAAAGCACCGAATGACCGTTTCGTCCCAGTATGGGACTCCTCATCGATGGCCACCAATGATACTACAAGATGGATTCAAACCCAGAACCTTCAATCTAACATTAATCGATTCATGATCACAATCCAAGATTTAACAATCTCCACAACCCCATCTTCCCATTAGTGAATAGGTTTTTAAGAGAATTCTCGAAGTTCAATGAAGGTCTAATAACAATCGATTCATGATCTCAATCAAACAAAAAGATAATTGTTATGCTCTAAGAAGTAAAACCTCCGGTTATTTTCGAATTGTTGGATGAATGAATTTCTTGCTAATATCTGATTGGTTCATCCATAAATTATAGTCTTTCCAAAAAAATTACTGTCATCTATCATATTACATAATGTTCACTGATTCGTAATGTTTTCTTCGCCTCTATACATTGATATTTGTCAATAAGACTCTTTTATTATTATTATCTATGCTGGTTATTTTTCATCTACTCTCTTTATTAATCTAATCGGCCAATCACAATCAAGGTTATAGATAAAGATCATGTGATCAAAGGTCGTCTTTGATCAAACATTTAAAAAAATATTTTTTTTTCTCTACCCCCTCACAAACGATCGATAAAAGTAGATTTTATCCCAGAAAATTAAAGAAATTAGAATGTGATTTTAAAAATAACTAACTAGCATAGATTATTAATCTTCTATAATAAAATAATAAAGTGTATTTTAATTTGGTTTATCTTAAATAAATAATCGATTGTATGTTACCTTAGCAACAATCCTTACCTAAACAACTATTGGCGATTTATGTAATTACTTTTGTAACTTCAATCATTGAAATCATGAGTCAATTAAAGCTAGACCACCATAGAAAACCTGGAAGCATTGGACATCCGTTTCATCCTATTGTGGGATTCCTCAGCAATGGGCATCGACGAATCCGGCCCCCCGCGAGATTCGAACCACAGAACTTATCAGTCTCGCGTGCAAGCGCTTAACCACTAGACCACTGAGATGGCCGGCATCCAACGGTGTTAATGTCTAACTTCAACTAATCCACGAAATTATGCCACCGTCCACCATTGACTCATGATTTCAATTATTGAAATTACTAAAATCTCCTTAAAACCCCTCCTGATAACTCCTTTTGTATTATAAAGTAATTTACACTACTTAAGTTGTTCTCAGTGTAAAGAATTCTGGTAATGAATAGATCAGTACTATATCACATAGCTGTATCTTCATCTATTGGTATATATTCTGTCATTATATATATATTGGAGAGTTATTTATGTATAGCGACACCACCAGTTGAGTAAGTTTAGGCGTAGAACACTGGTTGATTGTTTATAAGATTATGAACGTATAACTAATTATACTGGGGAGCAGACAACATTTGAATTCTAACTGAAAATATAGATTCGTAGAATGGAGAACAGATTTTCACGGCTATATAGAAATTGTCTAGATGAATACTGTATTTCAGTAGATGTGGATATTCGCATAAATATCATCCATAGTGGTTTAGCTTCAATTGACTCATGATCTTAACTATTAAAATTACTATAATATCCACAAAACCCCTTCTGACGGTCTCCAAGAGGTATATCCTGTAGTTCTTGTGAAAACCAGTGACCAGTGGAGTCCAACTGGGTCTGTTGTGAGACAGTAACTCACTGATGACAATGGTAGATATGTTGCTCAGTTTCATCGATTGGTTGAATTTAGACATTAACACGTTTGGATACCGGCCATCTCAGTGGTCTAGAGGTTAAGCGCTTGCGCGCGAAACTGATAGGTCCTAGGTTCGAATCCCGCGAGGTAGGATCGTGGATGCGCACTGCTAAGGAGTCCCACAGTAGGACGAAATGGCCGTCTGGTGCTTCCAGGTTTTCCATGGTAGTCTAGCTTCAATTGACTCACGATCTCAACTATAGAGATTACTGAAATCTCCACAAAACCCCTTCTGATATCTATTTTTTGTGTTGTGAGTTTTAATAATCTGAAAATAAGTTTTATTTCACTATGTCATCGGTTACTAACCATATAATATATAAGGTTCAAAAATAGGATATCGCTGCTTATTATATGAAAATCCATAGATTATGAATTAGGCATTGGAATATAACTCATTTGTACTCTTCCTACTTGTATGTCATGAGATTGTTCACGATAGAACTACCTCATGAATTCACGAAGTAAACTCTCAGCATAGTGATTAGATACACAAGTTACACTTTTCGCCTTGTCTAGTTAAACATATAATTGTTTATTTGTACTTCTGTAGGTAACTGATATATTTTGGATACTTTTTCACTACAATGTTTCTTTCTGTTAAGAGTAGTAAAATGAACAAAATATCTTTTTCACTAATTAATAGACTGTGTGCTGTGTAGACTAAAGGTCACTGCTGTCGACCATGCAGGAACTTCTCGTATAACGAAAGAATTATACTTGTATGGATCTTGATTGTGTATCAATTGACTGACTTAATATGATTTTTGTTACTGAGGGATAACTACTCCTAAAAATTGATTTTTTTTTATACAATGTCCGGAATAGCAGATGCTAAAAAACAATCAATTGTTCACCAGCAGAAATGAGTCCTCTTATATAACAAAACGGTATAACCGTGTAAATAAACTTTTTGATTCATATCATGAACCAGTTGGTGTCAGACCACTATTGAAAACCTGGAAGCACTGGACGGCCGTTTCGTCCTGTTGTGGGACTCCTCAGCAGTGCGCACACCCGGTCCCGCTCGCGGGATTCGATCGGTTCATGATCTGAATCAAAAATTTAACGATCTTCACAACCCTATATTGATAATTACCATGTGCTCACTGGTGGCTAGCTTCGTGAGGCAATTCTCAGAGTTCTAGTGAGAAGCCGTGACCAGTGGAGTTAATCCATGTCGGGTAGAGATAGGTATCTACCTCAGTACAATGAAAGATGGTCGCGCAATTTCGTGGATTGGTTGAGGTTAGATATTAACACGTTTGGATACCGGCCATTTCAGTGGTCCAGTAGGTTAAGCGTTCGCGCACGAGACTGAAGGCCCTGGGTTCGAATCCCTCGAGCGGAATCGTGGACGCGCACTGCTGAGGAGTCCTACAATAGGACGAAACGGCCGTCCAGTGCTTTGAGGTTTTCCATGGTGGTCTAACATCAATCGGTTCATGATATGAATCAAAAACTTAATCATCTCCACAACCCTATACTGAAAATAAACTTTTGCGTGATATATGAGTTATTTAACCCAATTTAACTTATGTCAGGGGATAAACATTACTATCTTTGGAACATGTGCTGTAACACAAGTTTTGTTTCACAAAACCGCGTATCCTGATAGAAAATAGTTGTAACACCTTAAGTGTTACTGGTCAAAATAGAGAGTAAACTGTAATCAATCAGAAGTGAGTTACTCTCTCAAGTGAGTCGTTCAGTTGGATTATTCTGTTTAAATCAATAGTCTTTCAGAAATACGGAGACCGTTATTTACGTTTTGATCTAATTCAGTAACAGTAATATTCTGTTGTTTTATTTTAACAAAACTATGTTATTTCTGTATATCTGATAAATTTATTTAAAATAACGTCAAAAATAAGATTTCGCCTGAATTGAAGGGGTCAAATAAGGACAAGTGGAAAAACAGCTACCTACTGAGACGATGAATGAACTGTTTCAATATCATATGGAAAGAAACAGGAATCAATGAACAGATTATCACCTGATACTATTATAAAGAGTCATCTGAGAAATGAAAAGATGAATAAACTTAATAGAATATTAGCATATAGGGAACGACTTGGGTTGCGTTTGTTCAGAACAGAAGCACGATACTATAAATGAAAAAGTTATTCTGAGTCAAGATGTTTTATCTCGATGTATCCATGATCTTTTTGAAAACTATAATGCATGTTTAGTTGTTAAGCGGGAACACTTTCATCTTCCTAGTAAACAACATTCAGATATTACTTTCATCCGACCTACAGAGACATTTTAACCCAGTATTTTCATCGCCGATTGTTTCCCTAGATTCCTATGTTTTGCTCCTTTCCTTTAGTCAAATTATTTACTTAGATCTCGGATTCCTCCACGTAAGCAGCCGGTGTTAACAATTCGAGTTAACAAAGTCGGATTTCCGGTTTCGCAAGGTTGCACCACATATTTGAGTTTCCGACATTCACATTTTGTCAAACCAACCTATAGGCCTCATTAGTTGAAAAACAGACACTTCCGAGTGAAATCCCAATTGATATTTATCTGTAGTATCCTCAGTTGGATGAGCTTGTAAGATTTTCGAAAGGTCAAGATACGTGTCTTTGTTCTTTGGATTCCAAACTGGCTACAGCTTAAACGTAGAGGTCAGTTTTGTTGAATATTACTCAACCTTCTCAGAAAAACCCAGCACTCAAACGTAGTAATTTATGCAGGAAGCTTTAACGCCTAAATATGGCAGTCCAAATCAAGCAAATATTCAAGTGATGATTTGACATTCCATCTCAATGAATAGACCATAATAACTTCCACTGGCACCCCATCCCGACCTAAGGCCTCGTGTCGCTGCTGGGTAGTAGGGGGAGCCTTGCCAACCAACCTAGGCGGTCAACGGAGAACAAACTGATTACACACTCTATTGTATCTTTGATCAACTTGAGGCTCACATAACCGCACTGAGCCATTTGATTTGTATGCTTATATACAAGAATTGCAGAAGTCTTCGGGCTTATGTAGTTCATATATGTAGGTATATTCAAAAGGGATGCGTGTGGTGTCGTACGAAGGAAACGCCGGCTGAAATATTGTCTGCCCTATGTCTAATAAAATGAGGAGCCTGTTAATCAGATCAAAGACAAAAAGAGTTAGCAGCAAATGCCTGTAGTCCCTCCGGGGGCTACTGCCGGTCCCAAGCCCGGATAAAGGAGGAGAGTTGGGCATGGGGTTAGCGTCCCCATCCCGTAGAAAACTAACTCGCTAAAAAAACGCTAACCAGAAAAAAATTATTCAAACCTTTTAAACTCTGCCCTGGGAGTCAGAAAATCTTCATTTAGAAGAATTATGACGCCTCATGATGAAAGCCGAATCCCTTCGGAAGTTACGAGGCCGATGCCCCTTCTGACAACCAGAGCGACCATTTATTTAGGTACATGGAATGTTCGTACAATGTGGGACACCGGAAGAGCCTTCCAAATTGCTGCAGAAATGAGAGCATACAACCTAGAGGTACTTGGGATCAGTGAAACACACTGGACACAAGTTGGACAACAACGACTAACTACAGGAGAGCTCCTGTTATACTCCGGCCATGAAGAAGAAAATGCACCACATACACAAGGAGTTGCATTGATGCTGTCCAAACAAGCGCAAAATGCACTTATAGGATGGGAATCTCATGGACCAAGGATCATCAAAGCCTCGTTTAAAACAAAGAAAGAGGGCATTTCAATGAACATCATCCAATGCTATGCGCCTACCAACGACTACAATGAAGAAGCTAAAGATCAATTCTACAATAGGATGCAGTCAATCGTCGAGAAGTGCCCAACAAAGGACCTGACCATTCTGATGGGAGATTTCAACGCCAAGGTTGGAACGGACAACACTGGATATGAAGACATCATGGGACGACACGGACTGGGAGAAAGAAACGAAAATGGTGAGAGATTTGCAAATCTATGTGCCTTCAATAAGCTGGTTATAGGCGGCACCATATTCCCACATAAACTCATACACAAAACCACATGGACTTCACTGGATCACTCTACACAAAACCAAATCGACCATATTTGCATCAACAAAACGTTCAGGAGGACTATAGAGGACGTGAGAACCAAGAGAGGAGCTGATATAGCATCAGATCATCACTTACTGGTCGCCAAGATGAAATTGAAACTCAAGAAGCACTGGACAACGGGGCAGACAGTATCACAAAAGTTCAATACGGCCTTTCTCCAGGATACTAACAAACTCAACAAATTCAAGATAGTCCTCAGCAACAAGTCCCAGGTCGTTCGAAGTGAAGACCGGTGTTAGGCAAGGTTGCTTACTCTCACCCTTTCTCTTTCTCCTGGTGATCGACTGGATCATGAAGACGTCAATATCTGAAGGGAAGCACGGGATACAATGGACATCTAGGATGCAGTTGGACGATCTGGACTTCGCAGATGATCTGGCCTTTCTATCCCAAACGCAACAACAGATGCAGGAAAAGACGACCAGTGTGGCAGCAGCCTCAGCAGCAGTAGGTCTCAATATACACAAAGGGAAAAGCAGGATTCTCCGATACAACACAGAATGCACCAATCCAATCACAATTGACGGAGAAGATTTGGAAGATGTAAAAACCTTTGCGTATTTGGGCAACATCATTGATGAACAGGGTGGATCTGATGCAGATGTGAAGGCGCGGATCGGCAAAGCAAGAGCAGCATATTTACAACTGAGGAACATCTGGAACTCAAAGCAACTGTCAACCAACACCAAGATCAGGATTTTCAATACAAATGTCAAGACAGTTCCACTGTATGGGGCAGAAACCTGGAGAACTACAAAAGCCATCATCCAGAAAATACAGGTGTTTATTAACAATTGTCTACGCAAAATACTTCAGATCCATTGGCTGGACAGTATTAGCAACAACGTACTGTGGGAGAGAACAAACCAGATCCCAGTGGAGGAACAAATCAGGAAGAAGCGCTGGAAGTGGATAGGACACACATTGAGGAAGGCACCCAACTGCGTCACAAGACAAGCCCTCACATGGAATCCTGAAGGTCAAAGGAAAAGAGGAAGACCAAAGAACACATTACGCCGAGAAATGGAGATAGACATGAGAAAAATGAACAAGAATTGGATGGAACTAGAAAAGAAGGCCCAGGACAGAGTGGGTTGGAGAATGCTGGTCAGCGGCCTATGCTCCATTGGGAGTAACAGGCGTAAGTAAGTAAGTAATTAAGCCAGGAAGAGACGACCAACAACCTCTCATGAGAGAATGTTTATGCTTATGTGTGTGTCAGGAAGTAATGGGGCGATAGACATGTGCCCAATGATATGCATGTAATGTGTAAGAGACAATCTGGTGTAGCGAATATGTCCCCAAGGGAGTGGCGAACACATATCTTCCCAGGCACGTGAACATACCTATATGTATGCTATGAGATACGCGGAATAAAACCTGTGTTACTGGTGTGCATATTTGCTCACAGGATAGGTATACCTGTGTGTATACTCGGATGAAAGTCTGTGCGTTGCTTAGTATGCATGTCGATCACACCTATTCATGGTAAGTAATCACTAGAAACCCTTTACTTGTTCGTATTACGCTATTCAGAGTTCTTGGATTTCAGATGTTAGGTATAAATTGTGGTCGCGTGACGAAAGTCGGATAATGTTAAGTAGAACTTAGCTACTTATCAAATCCCACTAAGACAAGTAGTCTTTCGCTGAAGCGGGCGCAAATTCCGCCTTCTTTTCGTGGAAGACACTTGAATAAGTAGAGCTGATGAGTCGCAGATAACAAAAGCCTTGATATAAACACTATTTATCGACCGACTGTAGGGTAGGTACCGACGACACAAACTGCTATTTCAATAGACCGTATAAAAACAACCATCATGTTATACAAGTTTTATTCACTTCTGAAATACGTACCCTTGGGACAACAATCAGTTGCACTAGTAAGATCGCAAGTCGGTAAATGAGATTTCGATTTATATCTGGTTAAGTGGTGGGGATATTAGCCAAGCTCACCGTTTTCCTGTACTGATGTTACATGAACACTAGCACCGAAGTCCTCTAGAATAGTATTGAGATTAGATGACACGGAAACTGACCTTGGAACCACCAGCTATTAATTCTAGCATCTGATAGCGGTGCATACTCCCAGTGTCTGCTAAGTTGAGTACCTTGAGTGGGATACATAGTCGCAGTTACGCTCATTCTTAACCTTCACTTGATTATGTTTCATACTACTTTTATATTTCGCACTCATCGGATTATCATTGCAAAAATACCTTATATTATCTTGATTCACTGCTTTCTTGGTGTCTGTTAGGGCAGTGTGAAGTGGTTCTTAAAACACATTGCCAGTACATCCTTTATTTCTATGATTGCTGCCCAAAACCTAAAATTACTGATTACCCACCCACTTCACTATTCAGTACCTCAAGTAGACGAATACATGTACTGCTCAGTGTACAACAGCATGTATGATCTACAACTAGACTCAGTAATACTTGAGCTTTGCATTATTTCCATTATAAGCACCCACTCCTTAGTTAATGGTTAGGCAGCTAAAACCCTTAAACAAATCATTTCATTCCAAGTCATGTTATGCGTCTACAAAGTACAGTGTAACTCCCTAACCATAATGCACTTTTTGCAAACTATGTATTTTTCTAATGATCTTGACCTTTCGACAGATTATTTTTTTTTGCTTTATAGGAGTACTAGACTCGTCGTGCCATTTACCGTAAGTATACCGCCTACAGCACTAATGTATCTAGGAACTGAACTCGGAGAGCTCAAGAAGTACAGTCAAACTCTACGTTATGTTAAAATATCTCCCGGTCCAGCACCCAGACATGATATAATTACATTGCATAGACATGGACATGCATTCGGCGGGTTACCATGGCTTTTTTGGATTAGTTTGGTCTTACTGATCGCTATTTTTCACATGTTTTTCTGTAAAATCATATACAACGAACTGCGAAATAAGAACCAGAGGTTTGAACCTCAGAATTCCTGGAAGTTACCACGATACGCGTCTGATTTGATCTCCTCAACAGGCCTTGAAACTAAAGCCCTTAGAAACACCCAGATATCAAGACGAAGAGTAGTTGATTTAGACACTGTCCCATGACTGGGTCATAGTGAATCTAACTATTTTTCATCCAATTTGCTTTCTTTTATAAAAAAAATATTTTTAGAGATAAACATTTATATACATATATGAAACAAAACTGTTTTGAACAAAGCACGGTTATTCATACTGAAAAATATAGTGTTAGAAAGTAATATTACACAACAGATGTTTATGGTCTTCAAATTTGTTTCCGAATGAATTACGGTTGGGTGAGCAACTCTTAGGAAGTGCACAACACCGGATACCATAAGTTATCCAAGCATTACTCAAAAATACAACAAATTAAACCAAAAAGAATTCGTAACTTGCTTTGCGAATGATACAGGAGAGGGAAAGTTATTAATTTAGAGTACTGTTAAATTAGTGACTGGACACTTTGGTTAGCAATGTACATTTACAACGAGTAGTTTCAAAGTACCAATACATTTCAAGATTTTCTCTGTACATTCCAAAAGATTTCTGTACAATTATTCTACAAAACTAAAGAACAGCTGCTGCCACGCAAGCACTTGGTCATCAAACAGGTCAGTAAAAGCGTTGTTAGGCATTGAAAAGTTTATCACAGATACCGAGAGCGCTAGTAAACATAAAAGACAAACATAACTACGAACAAGTAGGCAGAACAATAACCAGGCCGTGTGACAGGTTAATAGACTGAAGAAGTTTGAAATAAAGATTCTTAGTAAAAGCCAGGTTTAGCTGCCCATGAGTACGCCACTAGGAAATGCTCCGACAGCTTTAACCAGTTAGAGCGTACCGGGAGTAAAGGCAAACAAAGCGAAGTTAAAGCGCCATGTGACGGGACTTGTGAAATTAAGGGATGACAAAACAATATTAGAAGGGAAAGCGGCCTGTTTAGGTGAGCTGCCGCAAATGAGCCGTGATTTACATTGAAAGAGTTGAGGCTGAAAGTCAAAAAATCAACAGAGATCTAAATTACAAAATGCAAAGAACAAATGCTAACCAGAGTTAGAATCAGAACATCATCATATGCGTAATTTAAAGGACATGTAGGAAGGGCATGATGACAATCTGCTTACGATAGGTTTTCAGCTACTTTTGTGACCTCCTGTCGAATCAGCAGGCGATGTGCGACCGGAATGATCGGCACTATGAACATTGTTACGAAAGATTGATGACGCATATGAAACGTTGTGACCTGCAGAAGACTCCGAATCATGTTGAGGACTCGAACCGTTCATTTGCATCCAAGTATTAGATACACCGTTAGGACAATAATTTAGACCGTAGACAAGGTTTAGAACCCGTTGGTCAATTTTCCCACCACTATGCTCCTAAACTCAGTTAGTACAAAGTAAAAGCAACATACCTCCAGAAATCTGAAGAACGTTTCACCTGTGAGCATTGCGTCACTTCCAGCTTGGTGCTGTAAGCCGATACGTGGTACTCTCATTAGGTCGGCTAACTCTTGTAATCCACTCTTGGGGAACTTGTGCTCACTCATCATTGACTTTAGATCTACTATCCTGGGAAAGAAAATCAACAACAGCTTTTGAAACTCCAAGAAGTTGTCCGGCATCCTCATCCAATCTGTACAAATCTTCATCAAATAGGCAAAATCGTAGGCACTAAATATGGCTTTAATTTAGCTCCTCGAAACCTACCTGTGGAACCCTATCCACGTTATTTTGTCATTCAGCGGAAGACCACTGGTAAGAAAAGCCTCTGCGAAATCACTAAGTTCAATTCCTGTTCTTTTTAACTTATCGAAGTCTATTCCAGAAACTTCCAATAATTGAATAGAATCGGCCGCATGCATTTCATTGTCAACATTCCACTTGATGTTAAACTGCACAGTTGAGACCGAATCGACCGTCTGACCACTCTCGTCGAAAAAACTAAACCCAATCTGTATTGGTTTAAGCATGTCAATATTAACTTTAATATTGTGGTAGGCTTGTTCAAAACTGTTGGCGTACTCACCAAAAACCTTTGCAACAACACCTGGAAACTCTGTATCTACCGCAACATACTGACATTCTCGTACAAGTCTACGGACAAGGCGCATTCCCTCGTGAAAATTGTGGGCCCAAATATCCCAAACGCGAACCTGACTGCTATCCTGTGGAACAGTGAGGGCGGTGATATTGTTAGGATTCGAATGAACATGATGCAGTATTCCATGGTGGACGTGATTATGTGTAGTATGTCCATGACTGTGGTACGCGGATCCAGAGGTGTAACTATCAGTTGTTACTGTCATATTAGATCGGTAGTTATACTTTCCGAAATGAGGATTAACAGGTGACTCGGGAAGTGAAGTATGAAGTATGTGGTTTGAATAGCCGTTTTGTGTTATAGATTGGAGTTCGCGAAATGGGTGCATTGAATAACATAAGTGACACATTCAGTTATCCTGCCTGAAAATATACACAAGAAGTAAGAATCACACCAATTACGTAAAGCAATAGAATAAGATAGCAAAAATAGGTAAACACATACCAAGACCGCTCATAAGAGTAAGACAATAGTTCTATTCCGCACTTTGACACTTTCGCTTCCCCCCAAAAATACAGAGTAGCTTGATGAAACAAAACGAGTGTTTTAGAAAATTAAGCATTTTACTCGCTGACGTTAGTGTTTATTTATCGACTAATAATTACATAAGCAATTTTTCAGTATAAATCGCAAGACTTCGATACTATTACCGTTCAATATACAATCTTAATCTTTGCACTTTTTGAAGACAGAATACCCCAACCATTTAAGATACTGAGACAGTGGGGCGTGGCTCATAAACATGGTAATTACTACGACGACAACTGGAATGTAGAAAACAAGATGTCAAACTGTGGCTCTGAATATTCAACAGATGATCCTAGTAAAATGGGTGTAGAAACCTCGGAGTAGGTGATCTGCAGTGGTACTTGAATCCCTTAAAATTAATGGTTCTGTAGGTCTTTGACATTTGATGCTAATTGCGTTAGTTTTAATGGACTCACCCAACTGAAGGCGCTCTATCATGCTTCCGCACCACATCTACACATCTACAACCGCTTGTCAGCTCAGATTAGAAACTTATCGATATATTGATAGCCCATCGAATATGTCTTCAAGCCTCTCAGCACACTCCCTGTTATCTGGATAAACTTGGAGATGGCATTATCAGTAAAGTCGTCCGATTACAAACCATTGGAATACATAATATCGTAAGTTCTAGTTCAGTACACCATAAATCTCACTAGATATGGGTTAGGTGCCATGTCTGTGTTAGATTCAGGCTCTAATGGATGTGATGATCTTAGTTGAATTGAACACATCCAGCCCAGGAAGTGATCACACTCTCCAGCGCCCTAAAGTCTAACACGCGGACATTATAGTCCATCCCAATGCATAGAAGATGATGTGAATGTAACCAACCTTACGGCCTCGATCGGAGACTGAACAGTCGACTTGGAAGCATCGGCTGGAGTGTTTTGAAGTCGATTCTAAAGGTTTCTTGACTCATTTTTCAGAATTCTAGACTGTTCCAAGGGAAAGAAAACTTGAATATTCCTGGATACATTGTGAGATTTTCTTGCTTCAACAAAAGTTACTGGAACATTTCCGATATTCTTGGAACAGAATAGACAGTTAATCCTTGCACGTCAATTCAAAATAGATGAATCATGACAATCTGTACACCACAGAGAAAATCAGGCAACCGATGCAATTATTCTCAAACATCATTTACAGAACGACAGTATGTTTACAAAGTCTCAATTCAATTAGTGGGTGGAGTGAGTCATAGATGGGAGAGAAACCAAGGCTAAACGAAAGCTATGGCATGTTACTTCATGATGACGTTTGCTCATGAGCTTCTTCATAACACAAGATTGGCCTCAGAATCGATGTCATCTAAACACCCCCCCTTCTGACTTCAACCGGGATGATGGATTAAAGTCACTAAGACCTCCAAATAGAGAAAGAAACGGGAAAGGATGGCCACATCCTTAGACTATTGATACAGTATGTGATATATCTCTGTCCCTCGCACTGTAACGTTAAAAGGGCCTGTCAGTCAATATGACGCCAGTAAGCTAGGAGGATGTGGCTGCCGCTCTTTAGTAATACAATAATACACAAGTTTCAGTAATGTGAGGATTCTGTGTGCCATATTTGAAAAATAGAAAAAAGAAAAGATAGTGATGATAATGAAACAGTAACAAATCAGGTTCTGTATAATTGAGAAGAGTATTGGGTTGATTTTAAAAAAGCAAAGGAAGAAAATAAGGGAATAGAAATTGTAGAATCCAAACTGAGGCTTAAACTGAAGAATAATTGTTTAGGTAGTTTAGATGCCCACTATTGCCCAGTTGAAGTCAAAACGAGGTGATCGGGTAAATGACGGTTCTAGATTTCATTAAAAATATAAATGTACATCATTACCTAAACAAATATTACCACTCATTTGTTCAACCAATAATTGTTCAATTAGTCAGAACTTAATTACAATAAATAAACAAGTTGATAAAGGATTTTAGCGGTAAATAAATCCCCAAAATAAATAGCTCTAAGTTTCCGACATTGGATGCTGACCATATGTTTTAGTGGACTCATCTAGCTGAAGGCGCTCGGTCATGCATCCGCACCAGATCACGTGTGGTAACGCCGTGCTCAACATCTACCCCAATCGCTAGCCAGATTAGATCAGAGAATTCCGATATATTGGTAATCGCCAAATACACTCTTCCAATCTCATCGACTCTGTCTTTTGATTTCTCTCGGTGGATACAAATTATATTGGAAGGTGTTGCTGGTAAAAGCGTCAAACACTGAATACCTTTTCCATCTTCATTACTATATCTTCCTGCCGGCTTCTTCGTTGTTTCATATTTCCCTCTCTTGTCGCTTCTCTGGGTGGGAACGAAATATATTAGGTGTTACCGGTAAAAGCGTTGTCAAACACTGAATACCTGTGTCACATCTTCATTGATGAGACCGACGTGATCTGGTGTACCTAATTGCAACTGTGAGTCTGTTCCTTTTTGGGATTTTTATATATCATTGCCTTATTTTTTAAACATTGTGATTTTTTCGTGTTTTTTCTAGGATATATATATATTTCCCCCTCGTTCATTATCGTACTTCATATTTCATCACGACTGAACGGACACCCAAAGTTTTTTAGACGATAGTTGGAGGTAGTCAACAGGAAACCCTGGACCCGGGTTTCGTGCTACTTGGCACTCGTCAGCAAGGTGTACCTGTAATCGGATAGCTCAGTGGTAACGTCTCTGACTGTGAAGCTGGGTGACTGGAGATCGAATACGCCAGGGAGCACCAGTTCCCTCAAGATTACAGGTACACCTTGCTGACGAGTGCCAAGTAGCACGAAACCAGGGTCCAGGGTTTCCTGTTGACTACCTCCAACTACCATCTAAAATCTCAATACATACTGCCCGCAGTGTCGAGTCACCTAAACTGGTGGCCACATTGCAACATGATTGATAGCATTCGATCTGCACTAATAAGGACTAGACAAGCATGACATTGATCACCACACAGTGATCGATCAATTGTGAAGACACCCAAAGTATTCAAGCTTAAGACTTTGTCCCCACCTTCGTTTCAACTGATGCCTTTCTGGCCCGACAATATCGAAGCCTGGTTCTGCTACGCAGAAGCCTGCTTCTCCGAGCACGGCGTGATCGACACACGTGCACAATTCCTCGCAGTAGTCAAGGCACTACCGCGCGAATTCAACAGGTGCGTAACACCTAGTATGTTTACTAGTGATGTTTCCGATCCTTACGAAATCTTAAAACGCTCGATTCTCAAACGATGAGACCTAAGCGATCGACAAAGTTTAGATCAACTCTTCAATAACATCGACCTGCAACACGGTTCTGCGACGGACATGTTTCAACTGATGAGAGAGGTTATAGGCCCAGGAACTTTCGACGAAGGTCTATTCAAACAACTTTTCTTGTCCGAACTTCCCCAACAGGTGCAAGCAGTTCTGGTCTCGTTTCAGAACAACGCCTTAGACGAGCTGGCTGCATCTGACGACCGCATTTTAGAAATTACGAAATCTACTGCCGAGGTATTTTCAGTCAAAGAAAAGCCTCAAACGACTCAGAATGACATAACCGAGTTATGTCATACACTTACGCGTTATCTTGATCTTCGTACCGACCGTAAGAGATCGCGCACCCCACGTAGAAGCATTTCACGTAAGCGATCTGTCTCTAGACCACGAGAGACAGATAACCCCGACTGGCACTGGTATCATAACCAGTATGGAAAGTCTTCCAGAAATTGCAGAAAACTCTGCAATTTTCCCAACACGAAACCGACTGATTCGAAAAACAACTCGGGAAACTTCCAAGCCGGCACGCGTTAACGGCAACCGTAGCCGACGAACATAGCCGTCTATTATACGTCACAGATGTGACAACGAGAGTTCGCTACCTCGTCGACACTGGCGCAGAAGTTAGCGTTCTCCCAGCGAATTCCAACGACCGACTTCACGAATCGACCCTAAACTTACAGGCGGCAAACGGAAAAACGATAGTTACGTATGGCAAAAGGTACGTTTACCTTAACGTGGGTTTACGCAAACCCATTCACTGGATCTTCGTTGTTGCAGATGTTTCTGTGCCAATCATTGTTATGGACCTTCTACAACACCATAATCTAATCACCGATACGCGCAAACGAAGGCTAGTAGACGGAAACACTAATTTATCCGTTTGCGTAACTTCCTTTTCTGGTTGCAGATTATCTCCAGTCACAATTAAGCATATGATAGACCCACTCTATCAGCCACTACTCGATAAGTACCCTGGGATACAACAAACTCAACCGAGATTACCGTGTGTAACCAGCAACGTTACACATCACATCACGACTACAGGACCACCTGTATTCTCTAAAGCACGACGACTAGCTCCTGAAAAGCTAAGGTTAGCGAAAAACGAATTCGATCACATGATGGACTTAGGAATCATACGACCGTCAAGTAGCCCATATGCATCTCCGTTGCACATGGTCCCTAAAAAGGACAACAACGATTGGCGTCCAACTGGTGACTATCGGCGATTGAACGCGAAAACCATTCCCGATCGTTACCCGTTGCCTCACATTCACGATTTGACAGCTACCTTGAAAGGTACAACTGTCTTTTCGAAAATCGACTTGGTTAAAGCGTATAACCAAATCCCTATGGCTACTGACGACATACCGAAAACAGCTATCATAACTCCCTTCGAACTCTATGAATTTTTGCGAATGCCTTTCGGTCTAAGGAACGCTGCTCAAACATTCCAAAGATTCATAGACGACGTTTTTCGAGGTCTCAACTTCGTACATGCGTATGTTGATGACTGTCTAATCGCAAGTCCGGACAGAGAAACACATCTCAAGCATCTGGATCTTGTTTTCGAACGATTACAAAAACATGGCATTACTGTAAACGTTCAGAAATGCCAAATTGGAACCGACTCATTAGACTTTCTGGGACACACTATCGATGCTCAAGGTATCCGACCCCTTAGAACCAAAGTGGCGGCCGTTCTGGATTACCCAGAATCGACCACCGTCAAGCAATTACGCACGTTTAACTGCCTGTTAATTTCTATAGACGATTCATACCGAAATGAGCATTACTCATGAAACCGCTAACCGACCAACTTCGTGGAAATGAGAAATCCATTAATTTGGACGACACTGCACGAAAAGCATTCTCCACAGTTAAGGAACTGATCGCTAAAGCAACAATGCTCGCACATCAGGACACTGAAGCACCCATTAGTATCGCAGTAGACGCATCGGACTCGGCAATCGGTGGCGTCTTACAACAATGGGTTAACAACTCCTGGCAACCCTTGGCATTTTTCTCTAGAAGGTTGCTAGACACCGAATCAAGGTACAGCACATTCGGTAGGGAACTCCTAGCTATGTATTGTGCTGTACGGCATTTCCAACACTATATCGAAGGCCGTGAATTCACTCTTTTCACGGACCATGAACCGCTCACTTTCTCGTTAAGCTCTCCTTCTGACAAGTACTCTCCCCGTGAGTCCCGACAACTGGACTACATTTCTCAGTTTACTTCAGATATTCAACATATTTCTGGAGCAAACAATGTAGTTGCAGACGCCTTATCTCGCATAACTTCCTTGAACAGTTTCCAAGGAATCGACCTTCTTAAACCCGCCGAGCTTCAAAAAGAAAACAGTGATCTTCAGCACGAGTTATCGTCCACAACCCTTAAACTACGCATCAAACAGATGGGAACAGGTAAGGAAACCTTACTGTGTGACACATCTACAGGTAGGGGTCGCCCAATCGTGCCGAAACATTATCGACGCAATGTCTTCAATACATTGCACAAACTTTCTCATCCAGGTGTTCGTGCAACCATCAAGCTTATAGCAGAACGGTTTTGCTGGCCTGGAATGAATAAAGACGTGAGGGAGTGGGCACGCTCCTGTGTAAGCTGCCAAAAAATCTAAGGTTATCAGACACAATAAATGTCCCTTAGGCTCGTTTAAAACTCCCGATGCTCGTTTCGACCATGTTCATCTGGATTTGGTAGGACCTTCACCAGATTCAAATGGATACTCTTACCTCTTAACCTGCGTAGACCGTTTCACTCGATGGCCAGAAGCAGTACCTAACAAGGACATCACTGCTGAAACAGTGGCCCGAACATTCGTCGAACGATGGGTAGCAAACCTCGGCTGCCCTTCAACCATCACTACAGACCGCGGACGTCAGTTTAAATCTGATCTTTTCCATCGTCTGACCACACTTTTAGGAATCACTCGCTTCCGAACGACCGCCTACCATCCACAAGCAAACGGGTTGGTAGAACGTTTTCACCGACAGCTTCAAACGTTTCACAGTGGACCGACGCTCTTCCACTCGTCTTACTAGGTATTCGCAATGCAGTGAAAGCTGACATTGGATACACTGCGGCTCAACTCGTCTATGGAACGACACTTCGACTTCCAGGAGAATTCGTGGATCCTTCGTCCTCTTCAATGAACATGGATCTAACCTTCTACACGAACAGGCTTGCAAACGCAATGCGTTCAGTTAAACCTGCTTCGACTCGACCTCAATCAACTGATGTTTTCGTTCAACCTGACTTACGATATAGTACACACGTTTTCATTCATCGAGACTCGCATCGACGACCATTCGAATCAGTGTACGAAGGACCTTTCAAAGTTTCTCAACGTGAATCTAAGTACTATATAGTCGATAAGAACGGAACAAACGATAGCATCAGCATCGATCGCCTCAAAGCAGCGTATTTAGAAGGAAATCCTATTCACGTCGACTTTCCTTCAGTACGATCGCACAACACGACTCCTACACTCGTAATTCCTCAACCGACAACCAACACTAGCGATGATACTCCGAATGTATCTGAAAATAAACGTAAAACGACGCGTTCTGGAAGAAGAGTAAGATTTCCAGAACATTTAAATGACTACTGAACGTAAGGCACTACTCGACATTTTATATTATCTCGATTTTCCTTTTTACGATATATAATTTTTAAATAAAAAGACAATTTTAATATGCTCATATATTTTTATTTTTATTTAAAAAAAACAAAACATAAAAAACATTTTTTAACGCTATTACGTGTGCTTGAGTACATTTTCCTTTTTTTCGCCGACATTGTGTTTTTACGCACATACGAGTGTATTTCGACATGCATTTACACTTTCTTTTTTCTTTTCCAGAACGGCTGGAAAAGAACGATGCAGTTTATGAGGAGTCGAAATTTTCGTTGTAACCTTTTCTTTTTTACTATGTTGTACCTCGGTCCCATATAGTAAGGAAAGACGAGCAGACGCTGCTAAACTTAGTAAGCTATCAGAAGAGTGTTTACCAACGACAAACTCGTTGGGTTTAAACTTCTGGCTGGCCACGTCTTAGGGTCGTCACTGGCACACTAAGGGGGGGAGTGATCTGTTGCGGTAAATAAATCCCCAAAATAAATAGCTCTAAGTTTCCGACATTGGATGCTGACCATATGTTTTAGTGGACTCATCTAGCTGAAGGCGCTCGGTCATGCATCCGCACCAGATCACGTGTGGTAACGCCGTGCTCAACATCTACCCCAATCGCTAGCCAGATTAGATCAGAGAATTCCGATATATTGGTAATCGCCAAATACACTCTTCCAATCTCATCGACTCTGCCTTTTGATTTCTCTGGGTGGGAACGAAATATATTAGGTGTTACTGGTAAAAGCGTTGTCAAACACTGAATAACTGTGTCACATCTTCAGGATGTATGAAAACTACAAATCACAACAAATAAATGTTATTCTATCCTTTCTGGATAGATCACGTACAGATTCGTTCGAAAGGTAATATTTGATTGCCTTATAACACAGGGTCTCTAATTCTAGAAGAGTGTTTCAATTCAGAAGCAAAAGTACACAATCCTAGTCAATGCTAGGAACACAATCAAAGCAGAAACAAAACCAATATGGCTGCGGCCAAGACTATGTATTAACCGAAACAATATAAATGCAGTTCAGAAAGGAACATGGACACTCGGTGAAGGCGTAAAAAAATAAAAACTGCGATAAAATACAAATATTACCACTTCAAATGTAATGAAAAAGATTAACAAAATGTACAACTGAAGGAATCAATAGAAATAAATTACAAGTGTTTACATGGAGGGATTTTCACACAAAAACACCTTAAAAATGGATCGTACAGAAATAGAGGAGACGCGAAATATTTAAATAGTTTAGTAAGTGTGTCCGTGAACCCAGAATTAGAATAAACGACTGTTTATGTATCATCAAATGAGTAACAAGAATAAAACAAAATAAACAGTTAAGAAGAATGACTTATTATTGCAGTGAGATATGACGCTCGAATAGGTGTTCGTGCGGCTCTTATTCGGAGTGATGCTATGAAAGTCTCAATCAAGTGCAATGGATAACCAAATATCAATATGTATGAGTCATATATGCATAGTGAAGATAAAACGAGTCTGAGAAGTTAATTTAAGTGTAACACAAGTTATTGTCTTAATTAGGAACCTCGGAATCTTATAAATAATATTTATTTGGAAGAAAGAAGGAGAGAGGAAGGAAATGATCACCTAGTGAAAGGGTTCCACCATGATAATAATAGTGTAATGAATATCGAACTCTGAAGCAAACTATTAATTTTGCTAGTTTATAGTGCACTCGAATAGATACATGTAGATTTATATAATAGTATACAGAGTAAAACCGGACATTAGTATAAAAATTTGTGCAACAAAAATTTAGAATGATGCTATGAAAGTCAAAATTAATTGCAAAGGATAATCAAATGTAAATTTCTATGTGTTATATGTATGTATGTGGCGATGATAAAATGAATCTGAGAAGTTAATTTGTTCAATTGTACTGTGAAATAATTTGTTTTTAGTTATAGACTTTGGATGTTCAGGAATAATGTGTGTTTAGGAGGATAAGAAGAGATGGAAAGAATATCTAATGTGTCGAGGGACCAGTCATGATAATAATGATCACAGTAATAATTATGGATATGAACATAAGCAGACTTCATACATTAAGATAAATAGAAATAAAATGAAATAGGCGTGAAAAGTTTCCGAGTTTACACATTGTTTTTCAGTCAATTAGATGGATGATGGAACTTGTTTGTATAAATCATTAATAAATATATTGATATTCAATAAGTGACACAATCCATTTTCGGAAAGAAAATCATTAAGGAGACTTCTGAACCGGGTTGTAATTTCACCGCAACGGAGGTCCACTGGCAGTCTGTTTCACATGGTTGAGTGGCGAGTAACGAAAGAGTTCTGGCGTAAGTTTTTGCAGGTTCTTGGAATCGCTAGAATATTTTCCTTATTGTGTAGATTGTGGGATGATGTCATAGGGTATGGATGGGTGGATACCAAAGAATAGGAAATGACGTTAATAAGCTGGTAGATAAAGACAAGGTTTAATTTGATACGCCTGATCCAGAGAGGTTCTAATATGAGTTTTTGATATCTTTGGTGATAGTCTTTGTTGTCGGAATACCCCAGAACAGCATTGGTGAACCTTCTTTGAACACCTCTAATTTTAATCAGTTCATTGTGCCTGCAATTACTGCAAACTAAAATACCACATTCAAGAATGGGCAAGATACATTTTCTGTATAATGGTAATCTCGATTCAATGTTATTGGAATTTATCATTATGAATCCGGTGAGCTCTCTAGCTTTGGATACTTGAGATGCAATGTGCTCAGAAAAGTTCAGACTGTTGCCATATCTTAAACCCAAGACACGAACAGTGTTGAGAGATTTGAGTGTATGTTTGTGAATAGTCAGATTTAAGTTAAAACAGCGGCCAATGTGAATAAATCCACTTTCGTCAACATTAAGTAGCAAATTCCACGAAACAGTTCATTTGTACATGTTTATTTCTTCTTGGATCGCTTTCTTTGGTGGGAGAAGAGAATGAATAAACCACTTTTAGATAGCTGGCAAAAAGGAAAGGCTTACCATACTGAACACACGTCATTGATGGAAAGGAAAAAGAATAATGAATAAATCACACTTCCTCGTATAACCTTATTGGTTACATTCACAGGCTTAGAGTAGCAAGATCCAAAGTGGACGATTTGGCTACGTTCTGCTAAAAACGATATGAGCCAAATAAGAGAAGATTTCGAATGCTAAATTAACAAAGTTTTGGAAGACGTTTGTGTAAGACACTGTCAAACTGTTTCTGGCAAAATGTAAACTCATACCAACTTTTAGAAGACTTAATAGCTGGTGTTTAGCAGCACAAAGTTTGTATAACGTTTTTGACTGACTGAGTCTTTTATGGCCAAAGTTCACTTTTGACTCGTTTTTGAAGGATGGTCGAGTAATGCACTCTCAAATTTCAAGCTGAATTACAAGGAAATCAGATTCAAAACCTAACATCCACATTTTATTGGTAAGATAAGTATTTCAATACCGAATATATTGTTTTAATGCTTATTATGATAACTTTTACATTAAACTTTCATTTTTTGGGTTTCAATGTGAAAATACAAATGAAATTAAAATTAGATAGAACCAGAAAGTATAAAATACAAATTGTCAACAGACAAACATCAAGGTTTGAGTAATACAAATATACTCTCAAACCATTGAAAATAATGATATTCAGAATAACAGTTTAGGGTGAGTTAAATACATTGAGCTCATAATAGTCTACAAATCATGTTTTATATTTTCGATTTCCTAGAAACTGTACTTTTCCCCTCAGACTCTGTACATCTGTGCATCGTTTTCATTTAGATCAAACACACATGTTACTGAATCAAGGTTTAAACTTTACAATGTGTTGTCCATTTTCCAGTGTCAAGTTCCCTAATTTTTCTACCAACTGATATCCATTAAATATCTGTTCTTCTTCATGTCCTCCGAAACACATCTTTTGCTTAGAAACATAATTATACCATTGTAGGATATAATATTACAAAGACATTTAACCCTATATGTTTGTAAAATTGTAGTAGTGGCGATTACAACAAAGTATGCGGCATAGAAAATTTTGTGTGAAGGACTATTCTATTGACTCAATAGAGCGTTACATCAAAAAAGATGGATAGTTGTGTTACAAACCATTAATCATGATTTCAACGGAAAGAAAACGCTTAAATTCCATCTATAACATTTTATTGGACAATATTGTCATTTATTCGTTTTTTCTCCTCTTATTTTAATCTTTATTCAGGTCCCCTTTTAATCAAACTTTATATGCTTCAGTCTTCCTTGTCACTGTTTTTGTTATTTGATCTTGGTTAAGGATGTATTTTTCATTACTTAATTTACTATTGTATGTTGCCGGACCACCGACAATACGGTCGTGCTTGGCGGCGTGGTTCTGTGTAGGACTATTAACCTTTGTCTGCTTGCAAAGGTTGCCGGAATCTTTGCAGATAAACGTCTGATCCTATGTTGTTGGGAATATTTTTTGATTATCGGGTGTCGAACTTTTGTTCATTAACTATTCTTTTCGCTTTTCAACATGTGGGTTTGTGCCAGAAAAGCCCTTGACTGTGTAGCGCTGGCTGTACTGTTTGAGATATTTTATACTTTTAATACAATTTGTTCTCTCTTTTGAGTTAGAATCGTTTAGATTGAACTCAGGGTTTCTATTTCGATATAACTGAATTTTAGTCACTCAAAAACGCTTCGTAAGCTACATAGAATAATGTAATTTGATCTTAGCGAATTACAATTTGGTTCGATATACAAATTAACGTGAAGATATCTCGAATAAGCTCAGAATCGATTGTTCTACATTAGCCATTGGAGGAAGAAAGGCTCAAATAGAAATAAAATAGAAATAAAAGCTAGAGGAAGTATTTTGTGTCCCTTGAGCCCCAAACAACAGCGAGCGCGAAACGCCTAGAAAGTTAAGTCGCGTGACCAGATCTGCTTCTAGCAGGAAAAATAACAACCTGACTACCCAACTCATTAGCAGACAACCAAAGTCCTCCAATATGTGTTACGTGACCGTGATTTCTGCTCCAATGAAGGTTGATGAATCGGTGCAGATCAAGAATAAGAAACGACCTAAATTTGCTAAAGAAAGGCAAGTTCTCCGAACAGTAGCTGAGATATTGAGGACTGATCATAACGAAACGTCAGTTGACTTTCACAGAATCAAGGAGAGTGAAAGCACAGAACTTGTTTTGAGCATGACATTGAGTTAATAAAAAGGCCAATAAACCAGCCAATGCCTCAGGTTATCTTGGGAGTCACCTTGCTAAAGGTTTGTAGTTTGGGTACCGAGATGGATTTAAAACAAAATCAAACCGGACTGCTAAAAATTTTTCGAGCGGTGAAGCTTTGATAGAGAATGACGCTGTAACCTTTTTGGGTACAGTATGAGTCCATTTAAATGATCTTTAAATGTGTTAAACAAGTGCCTGGACCTTACTCAACAACAGATAGGGGCTAGTTGTACAATCAAACCACCAGGCCGGATATAATTGCCATCATAAAATGTTGGTTGACTCAGTCTATAGACAGTTTGGAACTTGCTTTTGAAGGTTTCACTTTAGTGAGAGTCGAAAGAATCCAGAATCATAAAAAGTAGTGGTTTTATTTATTAGAAATACTATCCTATTTACCGTTACTGATAACGTCCCATGAAACTTAGGCGTGTGAATTAGTTAGTCGCCGCTTGAAATGTGAATGACAAGAGCTGCTGCAGCCCAAACTGTGGGGAGAATAAGGTTTTGCTAGATTGTCTCGACATTTGGTCACAAGGTGGTCAACGTTTAATTTTGAGAGGATTCGATGCACCTTCGATAGACGTGGAAAAATCTGAGAGCTGAATTGCTAGGAGATTCTTTAGGACAGCAATTAGGTGATGCGGTCGTCATATGTGCCCTAGTGCAACATGTGAAAGAAGTAACTAGGTACCATCCGGACTCTGAATCATCCTTACTAGATCTTATACTCACCAATTCTGAGGATGACGTTACGAGTCTCAATTACACGCCACCCTCAGGTAAAAGTGATCATGCAGTCCTAAACTTTGACTTTCATATAATTGTCAAAAACGAGCACGCGTTAGCTCAATCCAGACCTAACGTCTGCAAAGCAAATATACAAGATATTATACACTCAGCATCGTCAGTAGATTGGACAATATAGCCAGAGTCCCCAATTGAAACGGCTTGGGACGTATTTCGAAATTTATACTTAAGAGTTACTGCAGCCCACATCGCTTGTGCAACGACAAGGGTGCCGAGAAACATCCTTCCCCGTAAAAGAAGAAAATATAGGATAAATGTAGGGTACTGTAGACTGATGAGACAAAATTCCTAATATCGAAAAGCTCAGGATACCTGTGCCTCGACCTTCCGTAAATCTAGAAGGTTGTACTAAGGGAAAATTGTCAAGGAATCCATAGAATATCTTAAACGCTTGTATTCGTATATAAACGAAAGGACGAAAAAGAGGAAATATTCCAGCACCATGAGTAGACAGTACTGCTTCATCATTTGTGGAGGACGACTTTAATAAAGTTCAACTATTCCCAAACTACTTTAGCAATGTATATAACATAGAAACGCCCTTCCCGTCGATCCATACTGGAAATGCTACAGTTAGTTGAAGCTTAAAAATGTTTAACCAGTAACATTTTCTAATATGAATCGTACCCACCAAGTAAAATCAAAAGACAAAAGCGAGGAGGTTCGAACATTTATTTGATAGGCTATCAATATATCGTGGATCGTCTGATCAAATCTGGCTAGCGATTGGAGAGGATTTTGAGCACAGAGTTCCCACTGGTGATCTGGTGCGGATTCATGACCGGGCGCCTTCAGCTAGATGAGTTCATTAAAACTAATGTGGTCAGAATCCAATGTCGAATACTTACAGAGCTATTTATTTTATGGATTTATTTACCACTACAATACAAATCCCTCACACACGCTGGACAACATACCATTAAAGAACTCGATGTATTTGATCTGCTAAATAAGCTCGGCATAGGCAATCCACGGAACCCGACAAACCTCATTCTAGGTTACTAAAGGAGTTCATTTTGATGCATATTTGTAGTCAAGGTACAGATACATAAACAGTGAGGACTACTGCAGCCAAGTGACTTTACTTACTTGATTAGATGCAAAAAAATAACGAACTATAACCATATATGAGGATCAGTTTCCTAAGAGTAAACTTATTTATGCTGACCCGGCATAATTATTAGATATTGCAAATTCACAGCGCGTCAATACGTGCATTCGCAACTGCCGCAACATTCGAAGTTCACTAACGTACGTTGTTCATGATTATCTTACGAAGCTTTAGCTCATGTTGGATTCTCACTGCACATTTTTGACAGGAACGACTATTTTTTTGTTATTGGTGAAATGTGACCCTTGAATTTCAATTCTTTGGGTTGTTATGTCTTTTTTAGAATATTGCAGTCAAATAGTTTTTGCCCGATAATGTGATGGATTTTGGTTCCGGAAACCGTACGTATAATTCCACAACGTAGGGTGCTAAAACATAAATCTCTTTCTATTAACAACCTTTGTAAGGAGGCCGTATATATTGTTTATATTACATCTCAGATTGACTACTTTGCAGTTTGCAAAGTTAAAGCGTAATGAGTCGTTGCCCGCCCAGATTATTCTTAAGTGAAAATCTATCCTTTTGACAGTGAACTCTCTAAAGGCCTGCTTCATCATTGAAAAAGTACTTAATGAGGAAAGTTGTTTACGTAGGTGAGGTGGTGGACTCAGATGGTCCACCTGGTGTAGTTGGATTACCCTAATTCCAAACCATTGGTGCACATGAGCTCCAGTATCCCAAGGGAACAAATGGCGTATGAACCAATCGTTGGTCACCGGCTGCCATGGAACTGCATCTCCTTACGATGCTCCACTGCCTTGTGGATCAGACCTTCAGGTCGAAGGCTCGGGGTGTGGCCCCCTAAGATAACCACTTGCTTCGGTCTGGGCATCCGAGCAGTATCACAGCCCACACACAAATATGATGAACTGTCGATAATTATGGAAAATACTTTTCTTGCTTCAATTAACAATCAAACGATTCACATTATTATTATTATTACCATTGTTATTATTTACTACGTCATTTATTCACTCTTTTATTCCTACTCTGTCTATCCTTATTTTTCGACTTATACAACAGCTCGCCTATGGTGGATTTTCGACTTTATCTAAACGTTCTCGAGTAGAGACGTTATCAGATATGGCTCAGAACAGGAGCCATTGGCGATCCTGCTGTAACCTTTTAATTTCTTCATAAAAAGTGGTTGCTTCTTCCTTAACTGAAAGATCTCTTCTGAATGTACGTTTCTGTTTTTCCCATTATTATTATTACACTACCTTACACTAATCTGTTCGTTATCGTTTTTTTACGCTCCTTACCTTTTTTTCCTTTTTTGCAATTCTCATTGTTTTGTGTGGCGCATATATATTTGGTGCCCTCCTGTACCAATATTTGTGTTCAAATAAATAAATAAATAAAGTCGAAGGCTCCGGGTGTGCCCCCCTAAGAAAACCACCTGCTTCGATCTGGGCACCCGGGCAATATCACAGCCCACACTCAAATCAAATGATTTGTGTGGCGTATGTATATTTGGTACCCCTTATATTAATGTGTGTTTAAATGAACAAATTACAGACTTAATACGGAAGAATCCACATTTATCTTTCTGCGATGTTCCTTGTATAATTATAAGTGATGTGCCAAAGAGTAATATTTTAAATTAAGTGTGGTTTCACAAGTTTTAAACTTAACTGGATAATGACGAACGTGCTGAATTTCGATTCATACTGTTTCTTCCTATCTTGTTCTTTGTAGATCACATACTTGGCCAAGAATTTACATTCAGCTTCCGACTTAAAAACTAATAACTCAGGGTTATTGGATTCTATCTAGTCCCTATACATGACATATGGACGAGATTATTTTTATCAATGAACCTCCCAGTTCACTATTAAACGCTGCATTTAATGCTGTTTCCGAATACGAAAATATTTGTCCGAAACGTCTAAGTTCTTCCGAAGTCATTAAGCTATATCCATTGAAGCCATCTAGAGACGTTTGTTTTGTGCTTGCCCGCTTTGATGGTGAGTGTTACGACCATCTTCGGTCACTCGGAGTATCAATTTATGGGCCACAAGTCATTCTTCATTACGTAAGAGAGAACAAGCCGTTACCAAATCTTCCATATCCCCTGTTTTCGACGGCTCTCCTTAATGCCACTGCCACAGTTACATCTGTAACTGGAGCCCAGAGGAAGCAAATATTCGATTCAATACAAATGTTGCACGGTTCTGTGTCACGAGACTTAACAGATAACGTGAATGTCATAGTTACAGCTAAAGTTGGTTCCAAAAAATACTTGGTGGGTGCTAGCAGAAATCTCCATATCTTACTTCCTGACTGGATTACCGAAGCCTGGCGTCTTTCAGAGATTCAAGATCCTATAGATATGATGTTAGGGATTTACACTGAGAAGTATCGCGTCCCAATCTTTTCTCAGCTTGTTATTTGTGTTTCTGGTCTGTCTGTAGAGGAACGCAAAGAGGTATCTGATTTAGTCTCCAAGCATGGGGGGAAGTACTCAGGTGTAATGAAAATAGGTGAAACGACGCATTTAGTAACTCGGCAAGCATCAGGAACAAAGTATGTTCATGCTAAGAAGTGGAAGATACAGATAATAAGTATCAAGTGGCTTATTGACTCAGTAGATAAAGGATATGCTCTTGATGAGGAGGATTATCGAGTAGACCAAGTTAAGACGAAATCTTCGACGCCAACTCCAAACACACAGCAAAATGAAATCTCCTTCGACAATATATCAGCGATTAGTTATGTTGGTGCTGCTTCTAAGGTTGATGAAACTCGTAGTGTATGTTTCAGAGAGAGTGCTCAAGTTGTTCAAAGTGGTAGTTCTATCCTTTCTGGTTGTTCAATTAGATTCTCTGATTGCAAAAAAGATGAGGTTCATTTGTACTCGTCAATTGTTAGAGAGTTAGGTGGCAAATTATGCACAGAATTGTTTGATCAAGTTACAGAAATGCTAACTCACGTTGTTGTTGGAAGTACTCCTAGCTCCAATGGTATGTCGAGAGAAAAAGGTGTTAAATACGTCAAGGGAGCTTGGCTACTTGCATGTCGGGATTCGAAAGTTCGTATTCCGGAGGACGAATATCTCATTCCCGAAATAAACGAAAACCTTCAAAGGCTTGAGGATGAAGTTGACGTTACTTCAACAAACATTGATGCAGCTGACTTCCAGTTAATTAATCAGTATTTTACAGGTGGTCTAGCAGATGATGAATTTCAGGATGAAGCTACTGAAACAAAAGAGGCTATCCAAGATTTTGCTAAAACTACAATCAGACCTGAAATCGCTGACGAGGTTAAGCATCCAGAGGTTTCTGAAATATCTTATCCTGGTGGATGCTTTTCAAACCTCATATTCTCTTTTCATAAAGAATTAAGTGATGCAGATGTTGTCAAATACACTGACATAATTAAAACAGCTGGAGGTTGTATCTCTGACAATGAACGGAATGTGAATTTCTTAGTTGCTCCATTTTTCGTCATCAACCTTCCTCCTATTAGTTCTTGTGAATTCGTTACTATTGGGTGGATTTCGTATTGTATTCATGAAAAGAGTCTTTGTTTGCAGGAAATCAGAAAAGAATATGCATTTAAACCCGTGTTACATAAACCAGGCCCACCACCGTTATCTGGTTGCGTCATTTCACTAAGCGGTTTCGTAGGCAATGATAGGAGTTTATTAACCTCATATGCTCAAGCTCTAGGAGCTGTCGTCCAGGAATGCTTCTTGCGTAAGTCAGTAGCATCTAGGAATCTCGCTGCCAGTACTCATCTGATTGCGGCTAAACCAGATGGGCGGAAGTGGCCTGCTGCTCAGCAATGGGGTCTTCCGGCTGTCAATCGTCTTTGGCTTTATAAATGCGCCGAGACTTGGAGTTTAGTTAATGAATGCGAATTCCCAGTATACGATACAAGTAAGGACTCTAAAATCAGTAATAACGAAGATTTAACTGTAAGTTCCAAAGAGGTAAAGATCAGCGAGTGTGGCATGTTAAAAAATATTTCTAGTTGTCGTAAATCAGCTAGTGGTAAAACTACTGAGAATTCCGAATATAACCTGGCACTTAGTAATCTAGCAGAAACAATGCAAACCCCTGACTGGCTTCAAGATTTTCGCGAAGGTCGTTTATCAAAATTAAATTCGTCACTTCATTCTTCAAGTTATTCGTACAAGCCGTCTCCAACTTTTTCTGTACAAGTGTCCAGATGCCTGAAAAATGCAGTCCAAGAAACATCGGCGCTACCCAAAAGAAAGTTGGAACTTTCAGGTAATTACCGTTGGCTTTAGCAGACCATTTTGTCACTTTATTTTTTGTCTTTTCATACAATAGTGTTCAAAACACTCGAAATTACAACCAATTAGATCTTGGGTTCAACTTCCACTCCAGTCACTTCAGTTTGAATGGCTTATTAGTGTTATCACTAATCATCTTTCAAGTGGTGTAGCTTAAGCTAAGTACATAAATCTGTTATCAGTAAATGAACTACCGGACATAACGTCTTTGCTAGCAAATGTGAGTTGCGTAGTAAAACGACAAACTTCGGATGAGGTGGTTATGTGAAGCCATATATGTTTATTTACTAACTCAATTTCTGGTTGTTAAGCGCAGAGCAATATTATTTGACCTAGCAACAGTCGACGAAAAATTTACTCTAGGTACAAATAGATTATTACCATCAGCTAACGCCGAAGACCAGTAGACGTCTGCTGCTTCTAAAACACAATTGTAGACACACCATACTCTGACTTTAGCTTCTATCAAAATAATGGGTATTCGAAAGTTCAACTTAACAAACTCCAACTTAAATGTTGGTTAAAATGTTTGATACAATTCCATGCATATCAGGGGAAGGTACATGTAGGTAGATTAAAGATCCCTAACAACTAGTAAAACCTAGAAGCCTGTAACTAACTTAATTTTAAGTATGTTCAAGGTGTCCTAACGTGTTCTGGTTACCTCATTGGTCGCAATAATTAGCGGTAAAAATTGACCATGTGTATTGTAAAGGTTATGAGAACTGAGATGTTTTGATTTTTGTGAAAAAGATTTCCCATATTGTAGTTATGTATTTGAAGTCTATTTGCGGACCTTTATTTCTGTAGAAGAGTTAGAATCTACCTGTGGTGCAGAATAAAACATTTTAGATATGGAAGTAAACTCTGTAAGCTTCTTTCAACATTACTTATCCTACTGTTCCAGATTTTGTTAAAGATTCTTAAAACATATACACTCGGCTTCAGATTGTCTTGTTAACATAAAACTTGTCATCTATGAGCTACGTGAGCTAAAACAACTTCCAGCAATTGTTAGATGCAATCACTTTCACCTCAATAACGCTTTTCAACCATCGAATTTTGGGTTCCTTAACATTTTCGTCCAAGGGACTTGGGACGGTGTTCTTCCACGTGTTTGTATCCAGCGTAATTTGAAGCTTCGAAATCCATTAGTTTCTGGTTGCTACATAAGTTATAGATTAACCATATTAGGGCGCTGAGTATTTAGTTATTTTTAAGCTATGTGCTGGAAGTGAAATGTGTGGTATCAGTTAATTGTTTTCCAGATGAATCTATGTTTGATCTTGAAACACTCGATTTAGTACCTCGATCATGTTTTAGGAATTCCACATTGCCCGTTATTTACTGATCCTGAAACTGAGTGAAAAAGGTGGAGAGAGAATCTGTTTGTTGGTCCATCATCAGTCCTTAGCTGGAGTTCTAGAAACTATGCAACTCAATGGTTTAAGACAGTCAGATATGGCTCAAAATATAAGCTAATGGTTATCCTCCTGTAGTTTTCTACCAAAATTCGTAAAAGTGAGATGGACTTCTAGCTAGAACGAACCTTTTTTGGATGTGTTCTTAACTGAACTGTATCTCTTATCAGTGCTGTTTATACCTATTTATTTACTGCCCCCAAATGCCCTGGTACAGCCGAGATCGGGGCGAGTCAACTCTCCCACTCGAAATGTTCTCACATGGCCACGTGTATACAGCCGCTGCCAGGGAAGTTCTACTCGCCGCCTTCTAGCGGCATTAATTTTGCTTACGAAATTGAGAAGACGAAAAGCGAATTCCTAAAGCCTTAACCAGGTTGGTGAATATGGAGGATCCACCTAGGGAACAAATGGCAAATAAACCTATTGTTGGTGATCGACTACCATGGTACTACATCTCCTAACGTTTCTCCATTGCCTTGTGGATCAAACCTTTAGGTCGAAAGCTCCGGGTTTGGCCCCCTAAAAAGACCACCTGCTTCGGTCTTGGCATCCTGGCAGTATTCCAGCACTCACACAAATGAGGTGACTTGTGTGGCGCATATCTGTTCGGTGCGCCTCTGTACCAATATTTCTGTGTTCAAATAAATAAATGTAAAAGAAATAAATTTATTTACTAGTTGTGCTGCTCCTTTATTTTTTCACAATATTATCGCTTTACTTGCATGGCTTACTGTTTCTGTGATTTATTGTACTAGAATTTATGTGATTAAACAAAATAAAACAGTTGTTTTTCCAGTTTGAAATTCGTTTTCAGATTATTTACAAGATTGTGGTTAATCAAAGTAGTCAAGTGAAATATCAAGTAGTTCGTTGGGATATAAAATCCTTGGTATTAGGTTGCTTAATCAATTCGTACAATTAGCAAGTGAATGGAAAAGTAGATATCCCGTTGGTTAGTTTAAATAAGTAATATACCAGCTACTCAGAACGTGCTCTTTCAAAGTCGGCTTGGACAAAATTAGCTCATTACGACATCTTGGAAAAACTTGAAAATCTGACTTACATTGTCTCGCTAATGTTCGTTTCTTCCTCAAGCTTTACTTCATTCAAGTTTTTGTAAGATCTGTTATGTCTGAAGAAGATTAAATTATGAGTGACTTCTAGGAACCATATATATACTTATTATATAACCTAAGTAACTAGATTATATATATTTGTATTTCTCTTATTATAAGTTTTCGCTTGACCTGTTGGCTACTATTATACGACTTACTATTCTAAAGTTATTGCAAATTGGTTACTTACAGTCTACCACGCTCAGCCACTTTTGGCTTGATCTTGTATAATTATTATTCATTTTATTGTGTGACATAGTCTCGTCTGCTTGTGTATAAACCAAGTATGTCTGAAATATACGATTCGTACAGTAGAGGCTGAGGATAGGTTCCGGGCTCAGATGGATAGGGCTAGACAAGATGAACCAATAAGGACTCCGAATTGAGTCTAGGCTGCTCGTCCTGGTTAACGCATCGTTGGTTTGACATGGGACAAATGGCCGTGTAAGTCGGTATTTTGATTGGCGTTCCTGTCACATTTTGACAGGGTTTAGCACATAACAATCTCCCCCACCATTTTACTTTCAGCAAATACGACATCTCTTGTTTTGAACTGATAACTCTTTTTAGATTCTTACGTGACCTGTTTTTATTATTGAACGTGTGCTTAACAAGTGTATATATATAATTCAGAGCCTCCACTAATGTTGTTTCTCCAGCTTCTCACAATATTGTCTCCTCAAGACGTTTGTATACGAGATAAGACAATGTATTTTTCTGTTATACATCATTATCGCCCGCTTTTTATTTAGATCCAGGTGAAGAAGAGGATAGCTTATGCTTACGAGGAGTGGTAATATGTGTAGCGAAACACTTAAGTTCTCGCCAAGTGGAGCTAAATGAAATTGTGAAAAAACTGGGTGGAGATTTCAAGTGGACTTACAATCCTGAAGTAAGATTTCTTTTGAACCTTAATTAAACTATGCAATCAAATATTAGGTAGTTCAACAATTTGTGCCAATTTCCATCTAACGTTTGACTGTTATGTTCCAGGTTAAAAGCTATAGATAGTTTTTAATGACAGTAGTAGATAGATTTTCTTGGGACTGGTTCATTAATGTATACTTGTGTAAAATGTTTTCAAGTTTTCTATGTACATTGTGACTTTGTATTGACTTATCCTTATTTTTACATAAGTTAAGAACAATGTTCACAGTATTGTTGGTCCTGTTGATATTTTCCTTGTGATACTTGTGAGACGATCAGCCAATAAATCTAAAAATGGAAATCTTTTGCTATAAGATTACACCTAAATTGTCCATATAGGAGTTGTTTAGTTTGTTTTAATTATTACAATTGCTCCAGATGTAATGTAATTGTCATATAAATTAACTGAATGGCTAAATGCTTAATACATTTGTCTAATATGATATAGTTTAATCTTAATCCCCCTTAATTTGAGGATCATACTATTATTGAACCTTTTTAAACATCCTTTTGTTGGGTTAGATAATCACGTTTTTGGATGATGTCAAAGTTTATTGATGTTCACAAAAGAAACTATTTTCGCTATTAACTATAATTGATTAAATAAGGAATTGCTTGGATTGGATTTCATATCTTTTGATTGAAAGATAGGCTGGTAGTAGTATGCTGGATAATTCAAGATGTATATTTCATATTTGGTTTGAAATTACAAGTGTAATCTCACTCGGCATACTTTACCCGAAACTATTATGTAGTATCACTAGCATTCAATCAGTTCATTATCCTTCTTGCTTATTTTTGCTAGATTAAGTCAGTCAGTCAGCTACAACGTAGGACCAGGCACATATATGCATCAGTCCAAGTTGCCATACTGCATTAGCGCAGCAAAATGAACATCAGATTCACAGAAGTAGTTAATTCAGTGGTGGTATCATATAAAATAAAGATTGCATATAAGGAAAGAATTAGTTCGTAGAAAGAAAGATATGAAGCGATTTTAACCTCATAGTTTAAGAGAAGATGGACAGTGTATACACCTACACCATTGTGATCGATTCTGAGCCATGTCACCAAGAGTCTCCAACCATTGGTTATGATAGTCACGCGGACCCAACCAAGTAGTTTGCATCTATCAACATGGCTCAGACCAGATGTTAGTGACTTCAAGCACTGACGCCACGTTTTAGTTTGACCGCATCTAACTTTTCCAACCATTCCCAACACTGGTTAGCGTTGCTACATTAGCAATAAAGATTAATCATTGGGCTTATATTACGTATGACTAGTGCAAAACTCACGCATATGACTGTTTAAGGTTATGATTGACTTTCTCGCAATTGGAGGAGTTTTGTGTCATTCATCTCTTAAAACTATGGATTGAAAAAACGTTATTACAAAAAAACGTGTTTTCAGTTGATAAAATGTCATTTCGTTTAGATATATACAATTTACTTACCATAGGTCTACACAAATGTGAAAAATTATAAACCAGCATTAATTTTCATGATACTGTTTATTTACTAAATGGTTGAATTTATGCCTACTACTTATGGCTTTAGTTTAAGTGGGATTAAAATAACACCACATAATTCAACTGAGTGATTAGTTCTTTATTTATCAACATGATTTTAGTAATCTATTTTGACTTTAAATCACTTATAATAAAGATTAGTTACTAACCTAGTTAGAACTTCTAAATGTTTTTTTTAGTAATATACTTTATTTTTCCATCTCCTATAGATTTCCCATATTAGCCCTGTATTCTTTTTCACAATACTTACACTGCACTTATAACCATAGTTAATTCAACTTAATTGTTAACCAGCCAACTTGTTTTTGAGCCACGCGTTTTTTTGAGTTTACGAGGCAATTATACTACCTAGCCGCCCAAATCGAGTGTCAGTCAGTAACAACGTAGAACTTCGTACGTACGTACATCAGTTCGAGTTGTCATACCACATTAGCACAGCGGTGCAGTTGTCGATTCAAATCACGTAGTGATAGAGGTAGTAAGAGTATAAGCAGTAATCAGAAAAATTAGTGTTTGAAGATGTTATTCAAGGGGTATAATAATCCAGTGAAATAAATTTGGAGAAAGAAAAAAATGGGGATATGAAGAATTCAGAAGATTAGAATTTGGGAGAATACAAAGAGTGGATGCACCTGCGCGATTGCAAACGATTTTGAGCCATGTCATTCAGGGTCTCTAACCATCGGTTGCTAACATCTCGTGGTCCCCAACCAGGTAGTCTACACCTACCAACATGACTCAGTCCACTTGTCAGTGACTTCCTGGACTTGTGCCATGTTTTGGTCTGGCCGCCCCTAGCTTTCTTCCAACCTACTCCTACACCATAAACCATCGCACGTCGAGGCAGTCGGTGGTTGGGCATACGTAACACGTGTCTCAGCCATCTCAACTGATGAAGTTCAACTACTTCACCAATTGATTTGCCATCCTTACCTTGTACCCGTTTCCCCAAATCGGATGAGCGTAAACTGGCGAACTAATGGTTAAAATTTAAGTGTTTTAAACACAAGGACATTACTTCACTTGTAATGCAAATGTGATACATGGCGTCAAAAAGCTTCCGTTAACCAGAAGTCATCAGAAACATTACAGAGTGGAAATTGTAAAGCCTCCCCTTTGTTTTTAACCATTGTGCCACTGGTTTGAGTGTCACCATTTGTGCTTTGGTTTCGACGGTCACATACTATCTTGACTACTCACACAAGAGATGGAAATAAAAAACCTAATGTACAAGCGTGTTCTAAATTACTGAACTGTGAAAGGATCAGTTCTTGAAAGAACTAAAGTAATACATATCTTATTAAACCCGTTTTTTAAATAGGGTTGGTTCCATAAAAAATGCTAACGAGACTAATAGCTTTTCAGTTGAAGGGACTTTGACTTTTTTATTTGAGTGATAACTAAATAGCTGTTGAAAGATAACTAGTGATTATAAATTTGTAGCATTCACGAAAGGAATCCGTTACTTTTCAACAACTTGTAGCCCGATGGATATAATAGTTTTGTGCATGTAACGAATAGTGAACGGGTTATTATTAACTATCCAGTCAATTTTAATAAAATTTGTATCGTGTCACTTCGTCTTCGCTGAGATGTTTCTGTTCATAAGATTATCTTGGCGACTGTTATGGTATACCATTTTAGGTTTGTACACATATGATCTCTGAAACTTCACTTGATGACGCTTTACCCCCATCAACACCATCCAGTGTACCAGTTACACCTAGTACCTGTCCAGAACGCCAAATTGTTTATGCCGATGTAGCTGCTGCCAAGCAAGATGGGAAATATCTGGTCAATCCAAAATGGTTAACTTCTTGTATGGTAGCCTGTTATAGACTACCTGAGAGTGATTTCCCTCCTAAATGTGTGGATGGGAAAACATCTGTTAGCACATCTCCAGTAGAACCACAACCAAAAGTAGCACGAGTCGGTAAGACTTCAACTTTTTTAGTCAAATACTTTAATCGATTTTATGGTGTTCTCCTGTGCATGGACTGAAATTTCTAGTTGGTATTGTGTTAAACTTTGCTGGTTTTTTTTAATTTCCCGTTTGTTAGCTTATTGAAAAACTTGAAATTCGTATAAGCTTTTTATTGAGTATTATTGGTTCAAATTTATTTACTTGTCTTTCCTGTATGTGGTACTGAAATTGCATCATCCTTATAATTTCTATGATACAGAACCATGATGAAAGAGACAAAATGATGGCTTGTTTTGCCATTTTATATATTTCTTAAAAGTGGAGTTTGAGATTATTGTTCTCGCTTTATCTTCATTAATTAAGTGCTTTTTAGATAGTTTGATATATTCTCTCATAAACGTAGGAAATGCATAAGATCTTTGAAATGATTGAGTCTATTCAATGAAAACCAATAGCCGTATACAAGTTTTTTAGTCTACGAATCACGTTGTTTAAACCTTAATTATACGAAACGATTTTGTGGAATTAGTTTGATAAAATAGTTTTAAGTTTGTGACCGAATACACATTCCATTGAGATTCAACTGCATTCAAAACTGTACTTTTTTTCACTAGTTAACTTTCCCTCTATCATCATGGTTGATAACATTTATGATAGTCCATATGGAAATAAGAACAAGATTAAACTACTTACAAGAAATAAGATAGGAAAATGAACACTTTATTTACATACGTGATTATTCATTAATACTTATAAACTTATTTATTTTATTTAAATACACTGGTACAAATGGGTACCGAGATGTATATGCACCATATAATAGGAAAATGAGATTGCGAAACGATACAGGAAGGAGGGAGGGTATAATCAAAATCAATGAAGAAGTAAAAATTAACTTCATAAGCCTTATCTGGTAACATCTCAAGCTATTGTGTTGCACACTGTCTCTAGTATCCCAATCAGGGAATTATGAAGGTCCGACAGGTATCGGTCCAATACAGATTTATTCATACCGCGGCACCATGTCACAAACTGAGTTAATCTAAGTGGTGAAATTGTAATTGTTTGTGTACATAATGAACATATTTGTGTTGTGTGTATGTCACTTGGGCTTCCCAGTATTTTATGAATTGCCAAAAGTTAAAGGTAATTTATATTCATCCACATGTTTCTACTGTTTACACAGCCTCTTTAAATCTTTTCGGAGATGTTAATCGTCGATTGGAAATGATGATTACTGGGAATAAAACTAACTGCTTTCGGAATGGATTTAAAAATAATTTCAAGGAAAATATGGATCCGACTACCGAAACCGACGGTAATCATCAACAGTTTTTAAATGAGGAAGGCCAAAATTTGGTGAATGGGGAGTTTATAGATCCTCCATTTCCGTCAGTTCCTACGGGTCAGAGACGTCTTAGACGAAATCCTCGTCGCAGCAATTACTCAACTAATAATCATTCAAATACCACTATAACTTCTCATGAGTCCAAAGTGGACAGCGATAATGGTAATGATAGATCAAACGTAGGGAATCCAAACAATCCAAATAATAATATCGATTTGGTACAACCTGGCCAAATGATCACGGTGAGTAAATATTACGTTAAGTTTTTTTTTAAAGTGCTTAGAATTCATGTGCAAGTTACGGTGTATCGCTTCAAAACACACTTATTTGTAAGTCTCATGACTAGAATATGGCTATTCTTTACTGTTCGCACACTAATTAGTAGCTTACAATTAAGTATACAACCTTGCACTTGGTTATTTAATAGCTGTACATAATGATCAATAGAAATATGAATGCATTAAGTTATGGTTGTCTTAATGCTTCTTTAAATTTACATGTTGGTCACCCACTCTTAAGTCCTAAACTATTCAGTTATAACAGGATAGTAGTTTAAGCGTCCGAAATTCTTGCAGTCATTTTGTCACTTTTGCATTCATTACCAGTACTGTAGTTCGATGAAACTAAAAACGCATGATTATGATGGTATAGCAAATATTGATGATCACGAGTTCGAACCCTTTAATTTTCGATAAACGACAGATGGGCTGTTTAAATGCCTTGTTTTTATTCAATGAAACTAATGTCGTTTCGTGCAACCTGATTAAGATGTTCATTTGATAGGAGTACTAGTAGTTGCTAGGAAATAAGCATAGTAATAGATTAACTAAAACAGCATTGTAGTTTTAACTTATGAAAACCTTATTTGACGAGGACTTCAGCATTCAAAACTGAGAGAGTTAATTCCGAACAACATTAACCAGTTAGCAGTGTGATGAGCGACATTTTTCTGCTCTCTGTCCTTCTAATGAGTGCATGTGCCGGACATGTAGTATGAGCGTATACGAAGCATTTTACTGACTTAATCGTCTTTTCAGTTCGAGATAAGATGTAGGCTGTTAGAGGTCTCGAGTGCTGTTAGAGGTATGAGGGCGGTTATCACTTCCCGGTTGCCCACACCGAGGAAGGGTTCTTCTGGAGGTACCTGAAAAGGAAATTGGATTAGAGGTGGTCTCAGTGACCTGAGAGCGTGACCGCAGTGCCCAAGGGACAACTGCTTGAGGCCGGTCGCGCACGGCCTTTTCGTGGGAGGTTTTTGACGTGTTAGCTCCGTTCTTCAAAGGGCCTTACCGCCGGAGACGGAAATCCGTGAGGTAAGGTGAGGTGTGCATTTTTAGGGTCGACCTTTTCTAACCCCACCCCTCCTTGTGGCTGTTATGTTTGAAGAGATTACAATACCACCTAAAAAATGGCGAACGGAATGGTCTGCAACACAACAATAGGACAAGCTAAACTATTCTAATGCACCCCAGCCCTACTAATGAGAGAGAAGACCAGATTTAGCCGAAAGGAAAGTGTATTCCACAAACAGTCAGAAGCACGGACGAACCTAGCACACAACTCAAGAGTCCTTGGGAATCGTCACAAAATAGCGTATTAAAATAGGCAACGAACCAATGACATTTAGGGTCCCTTCAAATGGGAAATACAATCCGAATGTAAAAATGGACGCTTTTAATGCAAAAGCGAGAAGTTCAAATTTCCAAAACAAAATCACAAAAATAAGACGTTTATCGAAAGATTTCTGGAGATCTAGCATTCCCAGCATAAGCACCCACGAAATCAGTAAAGTTATTCTATGGATAAGGCACTTTGTGGTAGCTGTCTTCAGAAGAGAATACAACATTTACAGGAAGCATATTATTGTTCCAGTTGGCGATATCTTGATATCTCCACCGTTATATACTGTCGATCATTCTAACAGACGACCCCACCCGAATGATGTTTCACAAATCACTAAGGAATCATGATAAAATTTACTTTACGTCGTAATGTAATTGAATGGTAACCTGTTAATTTGGTTGTCACCTCAACCTTGAGGACCATATGTTAGATTAAATAAAAGACGAATTTATTTTTACTCCAATTGGTGTTTTCTAACAAATAACTAACTGATGCTTACGCCGAGAGGTAACAAACTAATTGCAATGGAACGTTTCTTTTATGACATAGTCGAAGCTCGTATGCGTCCGAAATTGAATGCCAAACGGTCACCGTAGCTCCTATTTTGACGTGTCTGCTATACTTCCCTTTGGTAACAACCTAGTCGAGCTACATGAGTTGGAACACTTGTTTCTTGCGGTCCTAGCATCCAAGACAGGTCGGTCGGATAGCAATTAGACCAAAAATAAAACCAAGATCAAACAGTGAAGTAGTACTCCCAACTGTGACTAGGTGTAATGACAGTAAAGTGTTTTTCATAGGTAATCAGGACCTTTACCTATTCTATCTTTCCGCAATTCAAGATGAAATTAGAAAAGGTAACCCACTGAAGCAGTTCACCTCACTATAATCCCGATATCTGAACCGTACGTCTGACTGGTCAACAGGTTTTATTAACTAGAATTTTAGAATGTTATTCCGTCAATTTATGCTGTTCCTTTGAAAACCTTGAATAGAATCCTAGCATAGTTTTTCACTTGACCTTACCTAGATTAATTAGGCTCTATTCGATGAGGACGCCTAAAAAGTAAAGTTTTTTGGACGCTTTGAGAAACAGTGTAAGAATATTTGCAATGCATTTCTCTCTCTCTCTAAACATAAATTGTTGCTTCGGGACGGTTCTTCATCAACACCTAGGCTAAGCTTAGGGAGTAGAGTTGAGTAGTTGACCACCTCACCTAATTTGGGGGCTTCATCAACCTCATTGTGTGAGTTGTTTACTCACTTGTAAGAAAAAAATCAAACAAGACTGTACACGCTGTAGGTAACTTGGTAATTGTTAACTTAATTAACTATATATTACGGTTTCCGGGTGTGCAATATTGAGGTTAATTGCTTGGTTTGTGACAAGAACGATGATTCGGTAAGATTCTGAACTTGTATCAACGTAAGTGACGCCTGTATGTTACATGTTTAAAGCCAACCTCTTCCTATTTACGATGCTGAACTGACTAAAAGTGAGTTGAAGAAAGGCTAGTAGCAACTAAATCAAAAATATGTCATTAATCCTCTAATCTTTCTCTTCCGTTCTTACAGGTTCGGTGGAAGTACGAAGATGACACTCTACATCAGACAACAACAACAACTAGTACTGGTCTTGTAATTTCAAAAGCAAACTGCGAAAAGAATCAGTCTGAAAATAAAATTGAACAGACATTAAGAGAGAATATTACACAAAAGTAAGCCTACATCTAAGTTTGTTCAATGTCATAAGATAACATTGTTATTTTTAAACGACTGACGAGTATTTCTGATTTACTTCCATAGATCAGATAATCAATCATCGTTCAAATCACCAATACAAAAACAGCAACCACAACCTGATTGCCTATCACCTAAACCAAACTATGTAATCTCTTTCACTGGCCTGTCATTAGACGAACGAGATCATTATGCAGAAATTGTGGAGCGATTAGGTGGAGAAGTAGATAATCTGACTACATTAAGCGAGAGAACTACACATCTAATTGTGTATGCACCAAGTAATTATTTTTTCAGTTACCTGATTTTTATTTGTGTGGTGATTGTTTTACATCAAATAAAGGGCTTTAGAAACTTTTCTGAATCCATACCAAACGTAATAACAGATTAGCGGTCATTTGAATAGATTGCTAATTACGTTAATTTAATTGTCGTTAAAGTAGAGGAATTCTGAGGACTCGGTTAGCGCTTGTTAGGCTTGGCCATTGAAATGAGTCATTATCTAGACTAGGTGTGTAGTTCTAATATCAGTCAACGTAAGTACAAGATAGTTCGTTTGGCTTTGAACAACTTACGGCATGAATGATATCTGAGTGCCAAAAGTGCCCATATACGCTGCACCGTAGTATGTTTATTCTAATTTACGGCGAAATGCATGGGTAAGTTGCAAGTATTATACTCTAAATGTTTACAAAGCATTATTTCCTGTTTCTAAGATCAAGGTTTGTAGCTTCTATCAACGCATTACCAGTCTTCATACATTATGTTGTTCTGAATATTCTCTGGAAGGAAAATCACAGTTCGTCCTTACGTAATAGTTTTTCGGTAATTATTGACAGCATTGTTTCCTCAAAGAAGCATTAGTATAATATTGACTGTAAATCTTTTTCAATTTTATTTTCCATAGCACGAAGCGAAAAATGCCTTATCTGTCTTGCTTCTGGCAAGTGGATGTTGCACAAATCCTACTTAGATGCATGCTCACGGGAATCCTGTTGGGTTGATGAAGCAGCATATGAATGGGGTGGTCCTGGTACTGAGCCTTTATTGATGCAGTTAAGCCCGTTTCCTTGTCCTCCCGGTGGTCCTAATATATTACATCAACAGAAAACTGCTCAAATTAGAGATCTAGCTAGATCTGCACGTCGTTGGCGGTTGTCTGGAGGCAAAGCATTTCATAATTGGAAGGTCATCTTTGGACCTGGTTGCGATAAAGAAAGTAGTTTTAGACGTATTATCGAAGCTGGCGGAGGAAAAGTAAGCAAAAAGCGTTTTATCACTTTGAGTATATGTGTGTATGATAAATATACCGTCCATATATAGTTATAATCGCCCTATATACATTTTTATCTATAAAATAAAAATCCTCAATCAATAGGACATCAAAAATATGCATCATATAGTGAAACGATGATATAGTAAATAAATAGAAGAGCATACAATATTTAAATGGACAAGAATATTGATTAAGTAATGCTATTCGATTCAATAAATAACAAAGAAATTTCGTTCAGAAAGTGGATCTCGCTTTTATGAAAATCCAGTTGACAACTACTAGATCATTGAGAATTTCTATTCTAAACTTAAATCTGATGACACCTCAAACACCTTGCATTATATCCAAGATGCAGTCTCATGATGGGAGGTGACCAGAATGAATTCGAATATCGTTTGAACCTCAAACAGATATTTTACATTTACTGATATGGCTCGGACCTACAGTCCATGACTTCATCGACTGATACCACGTCTTAGTTTGGTTACGTCTAACAGTCTTCAAACTTCTAAATCAGCCATCATCACGCATCGCGATGCTCACTGGGTGCGTATACGGAATACATATCCTAACCATCTGAGTCAATGAAGATTCCCTACCTTATCAGTCTGTTTATAAAACTTGCCTCGTGCTTTGACTTTCAGAATTTCTATATCGTAAGTCTCGAAATACGTTTAAATGCTTCGAAGATACCTATGAACGGATACCAATAACCTACGAATATCCTCTATTTTTAAACGTCCTATTTAACAACCAGAAAGTAAAACATTGCAAAATACTACACAGTATGCACGATCTTTAGTTAATAGATGGACATCTTTTCTACACCTCAAGTGATGTAACTTAACAAAACAATTAGACTTTGTGAATTCGTACTGAGACTTTGTCAGACATTCAACTCTCCAGGATCGATGAGACTTCTGAGATGATGGGTGAAGTGATCGACTCATTCAACTACTTCATTTCCTGCCATCGGTTCGAGTGTTGACACAGACCAGTGGTAAAGTAAGATTTTTGATATAGATTTAGAGGAACGCATCTTAAACCTGTTTGTGTGAGAGCATTATCTATGGAAGAATGTCTATGCTATGGTGAAGCTAAATAGAACGGAAGGTGATGAGGAGTCTACTTGATGTTATCGATTCCGATAACAGTTCTCGTCAGCCTGTGAATTAACCATTAGTTTTTAAGTGGGTATTCTGTAGAAGGTTGTTGCAGTAGTTGTTTGTTATGGTTTTCAATGACAAATACTGTGATTAAACCTATGGGATTATGGAGTCGAAGTTGTTGAAGAGTGAATATTTGATTTTCACATTCATCCAGTCCTGAAACCACGCTGGTATTGCTTTTACCATAAACATGTTATATATTCACTGTATATCATATTGTTTATATCTATTTGATCAAAGAGGTGGCGTAAAATACTGTTAATCACTGTTTTTAGGAGTTTTCTAGATAAACTCATAGACCAAATCACGATATGCCTTCCCAGTTTAAGTAATCAAATCTCTTGGTCATTAATGTTATTAGTATCTGTTCAAGAAGCTTCTAGAATTCCAACTTCAAGGATACTGGTGACCAAAAGTAAAGCTTTCTCAGTTTGATTCTCCTGATTTCGTTTAGTACTCATATATATATAATTGCAACAGTCTGAAAATTAGGTAGGAGATCCTTGTCTAAATCATTCTGTGTACTGAATATATGTTTAGCTAAACGTCATTTTATAAGGCGCCCAAATGCCCTGGTACGTCCGAGAGTGAGGAGAGTCAGCTCTCCCTCTCCAAATGCTATCACGTGGTCACGTGCATACAACTACTCATAGGGAAGTCCTACTCACTGTCTCCTCGCAGCATTACTGCTGTGTACATAATTGAGAGGACGAAAAGCAAATATCCAGCGTTCTAACCGGGTTGGTGGATGCGGAGGGTCCATCTAGGGGAATTGGAAAACCCTGATTACAAACCAATCGTGCACATGGGCTCCAAGATCCTGAAAGAACAAATGGCGTATAAACCAATTGTTAGTCATCGACTACCAAGTGACTACATGTCTTAACGTTACTCCACTGCCATGTGGATCAGACCTTTAGGTCGAAGGCTGCGGGCATGGCCCCCTAAGAAAATCGCCTGCTTCGGTTTGGACACATTTCAACTAAAGTTGAGACAATTGTACTCTTCCAAATCTCTTTATTTCAGTTCAGTCGAAGCTTACTTGAGAGTGTGAATGAAAAAGGGATTCTAAAAGCGAATAAAGTAGCTATTTGTTTGTCGTTTGTTTTCATTCACCTTTTCAACTAATGATAATATGTGATAGAAAGCTAACTATATGCAAAAGTATCTCTTATAACTAATACTTTATTTCTATTAAGTTACATTTATTTATCTTTTTCCCGTTTAGGTATTATCAAGCAATCCACCTTATCCTCCTCCTCATGAAGTTACTCATGCATTTTTTAAAACAGGTGGTAATTCTACCAGTGCACTTTCCAATTTACCGCGTAACTATTCATGGTTGCGTATAGATTATCTTTGTTCCTATTTAAGTTCTGGTCAAGAAATCTCAAAATCAGAATTTGCTCTTTAATCCATCCAAGTTAACAGCTATTCCAATATATATATCAATTCCTGATGGAATATATCCGATTGACGAACAAAACAACCACAAATACTCTCAACTAGCTTAGTCAGTGATATCTATTGCACAGTTCTGCATTCTAATATTGTGTTATTTTTTTCTAATATTTGACTCAGTGTTAATGTTCGACAGATGGTGTTCACCAAACATCATGTCGTGTTATTTCTTCAATCATATAGACAAGCACAATTGTGAACATCAAAGAATCATTGTTCCCATATATTCGTTGTATCAATTAAATCTAATCTATTATTTAAGATATCTTTAAACCTTTATGGTTTACTTATTCAGAATTATGATTGTATTTCAGTTTCTTGATACTGTATGTATATGTAGCTAATGTTTTGGTGTTTTTCTATTTGCAACCATTGTCTAGCATAGTTCATAGTGGTTCATCGTTTTAATAATGAGAACAAGTTTAATGGGTATTTTTCTGAACACAATAAATTGATCGGAAATGAAATTTCTGATTGAAGTCTATTTCACTAGTCACTGAAAAAAACGTAAACATGCCGATTTATTTGAACACAAAAATATTGGTACAAAGAGGCACTGAATACATATACGTCACACAAGTTAATTAATTTGTGTGTGGGCTATAATATTGTGTCGGTTGCCCAAACCGAAGCAGGTGGTTTTCTTAGGGGGTCACACCCCGAGCCTTCGACCTAAAGGTCTAATCCACAAAGTAGTAGAGCAACGTAAGGAGATTCAGTCACATGGTAGCCGGTCACCAACGATTGGTTAATACGCCATTTTTCCTTCAGGATCATGTAGCTCATGTGCACCATTGGTTTGGAATGAGAGTTTTCCAACTCTCCTAGGTGAACTCTCCGTGTCCACCAATCCGATTACAGCACTGGTCATTCGCTTTTCGTCCTCTCAATTTCGTAAACAACAGTAATGCCGCGAGAAGACAGTGAGTAGGACTTCACTATCAGTAGTTGTATGCACGTGGTGATGTGAGAGCATTTCGAAAGGAAATTGTTATGAGTTTATATCCGGCTTTTTATCACGTGGTTTATCCACCAATCGAAATACGACTTATACAGTCTTAGCACTGTGCCAAACCAATGACGTTCGACCGTTATGGACAGCCTAGCGTCCTTATTGGTCCTATGTCCGCCTAGCCCGTCCATTTGAGTCCAGAACACCAATACCAGCTTCCACTGTGTGAATCGAATCGTTTATTTCAGACATACTGGGTTTATATATCAAACAAACAGACCGCGACGCACCATAAAATAGGAAATAATATTCGTACACAATAAAGCCCAAAAGTGGCTGTGAACGTGGGAGGCAGTAGTCAATAAACTGAACATAGTTTAAGAACAGTAAATCGTATAATAATAATATATAGGTCAAAATAAAGCTTATAATAAAAGGAATATAAATATACATAATCTAATTATTGAATAGTTATACCATAAGAATGTATAGATAATATTAGTCAATTAATATGTCTTAGAAGTTACTCATGATTTAATCTTCGCTCGGATATAAAAGAAGTACGGTCTGTTCCCACCCTCAACCGTACCAGGACATGCTGACTTATGTCCTATGGAATTTTTCTATGTGGTTTTCAGTTTTTGTGACCCTATTCACATAGTCTATTAACTTCATTTCTTGGTGTAGGTTATCAACAAACAATTTCCACTATTGAAATGTTTTTTCAAGCTTGAAAACTGGGTTTTTAGATGAGTCTGATTAGTTTGATGTATTTTATGGTGTGATCATTTACGGGTTCCAATAAATATTCTTTCAGTGTACTAACTACTTACTTAGTTTTGAATGTTGCTTCTTTTATACACAATCCAATAAACCATAAGGGGGTTCCTTTTGCTTCAATAACGTGTCCTAAGTTCAGTAATATCCTAGCATGATTTTAAAGAATTAAGAATTCTTCATTTGTAAAGTAGAACAAGAAAGTCAGAGTTGTTTTCAGTTAAATCCTCGTCAAGCTTCAATATTTAGTTACATCAATCAGAAAACTTGCGAGTTAATCATATAGACTACTTAACTACTGATAATTAATAAGAGATCTCAATGAGTAATATAAATATATATCAAGACGTTGACATTTCTTATTTTTTGTCGTTTGAATTCTTACAATTGAATTCTTGTTGTAAATGGTGTTGCCCCCAAATGCCGTGGTACGGCCGAGAGTGGGGAGAGTCCGCTCTCCCTCTCGAAATGCTCTCACATGACCACGTATATATAGTCTCTGCCAGGGAAGTCCTACTCACTACCTTCTCGTGGCGGGGGTGTTGTTTACGGAAATGAGAGGACGAAAAGCGAATGTCCGGCGCTTTAACCGGATCCCAAACCAATGGTGCACTTGAGCTCCAGTATCCTGCGGAAACAAATGGCGTATGAATCAATTGTCGGTCACCGGCTTCCACGGGACTGCATCTCCTTATGATGCTACACTGCCTTGTGGATTGGACCTTTAGGTTGAAGGCTCGGGGTGTGGTCCCACAAGAAAACCACCTGCTTCGGTCTGGGCACCCGGGCAGTATCACAGCCCTCACACATATCGAATGAGATTTGTTTGGGGCGTATGTATTTGGTGCCCCCTTGTTCCAATATCTATGTGTTAAAATAAATAAAAGTAAATGGTGTTAGTCAGCATCGATCAATCTGAATGATCACTCAAGAAGAATGTGTTAATTCCGTCAATAATGCAGATATGCCTAGCTTACAAGTGTAACTAACACAAGACATAAGTTCGGATTACCCTTACTGATTGTCTATAACATTGAAAATATTGCAAGTAAAATAGTTATTTAAATTAGTAGTCACTTCAATTTGATCTACAGAATCCTATTTTTGACAATATATATATATATATATATCTTTTTCGTTGTTTCTTTATAATCACATGTTATGTTATCTGATATACAAATAAGATTATTTTAGATGTAAGAAGTAAATACTTTATAAGCAAAGATGGATAGTGGCTAGGAGTGGAATCCAGGACACGTGTTTCGTCTTATTTAGAACTCGTCAGCTGAATGTACCTGCATCTCAATGTTGATGTTCCCTCTGGGACTCGAACAATACCAAGTGAATTTAAACTTCACCCCATTGCATAAGCGAATGGGGCGAGACTATAATTTGTGGACGAACCAGTTAGGTATAAATTAACAGTTCTCGGATTTTGGCGAGAAATTCACTCATCTATTTGGCAAAATAAAGTTTTTGGCATTATGGCTGACGTTAATTCGTGATGAAAAACTTAACCATCAACTCTAAATCATAATTCGAATTCTCTACACACACTGGTTTATAACCCTCATTTGATCCTAGTTATTAGGTGGACACTCAAAGTCATTAGCGTCGTTCAAATGTCATCCATAAATTATAGTCTCGCCGCAAGTGGATAACGCGATGGCGTTTGAGACGAACAGCACTGGGTTGGAGTTCCGATGTGAACACCAACTCAAGGGTGCAGGTACATCTAGCTGATGAGTCCCAAATAGCACGAAACGCGCGTCCTAGACTCCACTACTAGCCACTATCAATCAAGTAAACAATATCAAGTGAATTTAAGTAAACACTTTGTTTTATTTTACCGTATGTGATGACAATATATTAGATGTTTTATTTTAATTGAACTATTGGATTCACTTCATTCATAAAGTTGCTTAATTATTCATTTTACTACTTGTGAGTAAAACATTTAATTAATAGAAATATTTAGAAGTTGAATAAGAATTCACTTGGTATTGTTTGGCTTATATCTTCCCATTGAGGTTTAACACTGCAATTGATCAGTCTGTTATTGGCATATGTGCATACTGAGCGTATGCCTCGATATTACCTTAATTCACAAGCTATTTGTAAGCAATGATAGATAGTGGCTAGCTGTGGAATCCAGTTTGACGCGCGTTTCATCCTATTTGGGACTCGTCAGTTGGATGTACCTGCATCTCAGAGAGTTGATGTTCACTCTTGGACTCGAACCCAGTACCATTCGCTTCAAACGCCATCGCCTTATCCACTCAGCTACTGAGTCCTGATATCCACTTGCTTGTGCAATGGGGTGAATTTGAATTCACTTGGTATTGTTTGGCTTGTATCTTCCTATTGAAGTTTAACACTGCAATTGATCAGTCTGTTATTGGCATACTGTGCATATGCCTCGATATTTTCTTAATAATAGATTATTAGGTTAAATAAATTGGCTTTAACAGAATCAGTTGGTTATGATTAGCTTTATTCAATATTGTATTTTTTGGTACAATATAGAATATTCAGCACAAAGTATTTCAATGAATTTTTTTCTTTTTGTTTCTTAAATCTTGAAGAATGTTGAATGATCACCAATTAGATGTTAACAGTTCAAGAAATCAACATCTGAATCATGTTCATTTCTTTTCAATTTATATTACCAACAATCATGATATCTCCGATTGTACATTTATGTAACTTGTACCGAGAACGGTCGTATACATTTTACAAGCGCACCTGAATAGGTTATGCAATTCATTGACATAATGATCTGTTAAAGCAGACAGATGACTTGTGTTCTAGATGGCATGTACAGGTAGCTCTGATATTCAAGCAAGTCACTTTGCTTAATCCTTACATATCCTTCGCAACGTAAGAAATTTTGAAAAGAACTAGTGAATAAGATGTTAATTTATAAGGTGATGGCATTAACCACGTTAACAGTTTTTAAGAATACATAAAACAATGTTCATCTCATAATTGGATTCACGGTAGATAATTGTAGTCAAGACTATCTCACTTTATACATTTAGAAATTTTGAAAAATCGTTTATTTATCGGGGTATACCTTAGCGCATCTCAGAGATCTACAAAACTACACTTAATAAAAAAATCTGGAAGAGTAAGTGAAGGATAATGCAGTAAATTGATCATGTTGAAAGCCCCCCCAACTACCCTGGGGAGAGTCTGCTCTTCCATCGCCACGTGTATACAACCACTGCCACAGAAATCCTATTCACTGCCCTCTTGCGGCATCACTGTTAATTAAAAATTCATAGGAAGGAAAGCAAATGTTCAGGGCTTTAACCGGATTGGTGGATATGGGGGATCCACCTAGTGGGGTTGGAAAACCCTTATTCCAAACAAACAATACACATAGGATCCTGAGGAAACAAATGGCGTATGAACCAATCATTGGTAACCGGCTAACATATGACTGCATCTCCTTACGTTTCTCCACTGCCTTGTGGTCGAAGGCTTGGGGTGTGACCTCCTAAGAAAACCACCTGCTTGGGTTGGACAGCCGATAAAATATCACAGCCCAGACATAAATCAAATGACTTGTGTGCCGCATATATATTTGGTGCCTCCTTGTACGAATATATTTTTTTGTTCAAATAAATAAATAAACATGTTGAAATGACCTCGATTGATTGTTGAAGTGGGTACTATGAATTATCACTCAACGCAATCAACTTGATACTAGTTACATAATCTAAAGTAACTATTGCATTCATTAAACAGTTCTAATTTGATAAATGAAAACCACAATGATTATGATGGATGTAAAATAGTCCAAAGAGGTCGGACAATGTATTCAACCCTTAATTAGATGAGCTATGAAGATAAAAAGTCTTCGTTTAGTGTTGAACATATATGGTCAGGTATTTCTTTATTATGAAAAAGTAATCTCAACAATACTTCTTATAAATATATAAATCTGTCAGAAACAAACCTGTTGCTCACAACAGTTTTTGTACTTCGAATTTATTTACAGGTTAAATCGATTTTATAATGAAACCTGAGTTTATCAGTAGTAAATTCAGTAGATGATAAAGAAAACAAATCATTTTGTGAGCAATATGCTTGTCTAATTCCACATGTTAAGATTATAATTATGCAGTAACTTTATTGATTAACCGACTTTGAAAATTTCACCATTTACAATGTTACAACTATTTGAGGGTTTCTTGATAGTATGTTGTTTTTCTAACTGACTTTGTTGTTACTTTACTCAGTGACCAAATAGTATATGAGAATCTTAATTCATACGATAGGGAATTTCTTACCTCACTTCTTATAGCTTCCTTGCAACCAACATTTATACGGGTAAACGTTTCGTGGTGTGATAATCGGTGACTAGTTGATACTTGACATATGTCTTAACCGCCTCAGATGAGGTAGTTTCAAAAACTCATCAACCAGTTTTCCACTTATATTCAGTACCATGCATCCAACGTTGGCGTAACTCGCTTGGTCATACCATGAAACGAAAGCAATACTTCGAGAACACCTATGAACGGATACCAATAACCTACGAATATCCTCTATTTTTAAACGTCCTATTTAACAACCAGAAAGTAAAACATTGCAAAATACTACACAGTATGCACGATCTTTAGTTAATAGATGGACATCTTTTCTACACCTCAAGTGATGTAACTTAACAAAACAATTAGACTTTGTGAATTCGTACTGAGACTTTGTCAGACATTCAACTCTCCAGGATCGATGAGACTTCTGAGATGATGGGTGAAGTGATCGACTCATTCAACTACTTCATTTCCTGCCATCGGTTCGAGTGTTGACACAGACCAGTGGTAAAGTAAGATTTTTGATATAGATTTAGAGGAACGCATCTTAAACCTGTTTGTGTGAGAGCATTATCTATGGAAGAATGTCTATGCTATGGTGAAGCTAAATAGAACGGAAGGTGATGAGGAGTCTACTTGATGTTATCGATTCCGATAACAGTTCTCGTCAGCCTGTGAATTAACCATTAGTTTTTAAGTGGGTATTCTGTAGAAGGTTGTTGCAGTAGTTGTTTGTTATGGTTTTCAATGACAAATATTGTGATTAAACCTATGGGATTACGGAGTCGAAGTTGTTGAAGAGTGAATATTTGATTTTCACATTCATCCGGTTTTGAATGCAGTCTGGTTTCTCTCCTCAGGTACTTTAATCAAGTATCGAATGTTTTTTTAGGCTAATATTCGAGACACGATATTGCTGAAACAGATTCTTTCGTGGTTATCATAAGATATCTGTGTCGTTGTAAACTAGAATGTTCATCGCTCAAGACCATTCAGATAGTATTACACACAACTTTCAAGTTAGCTACTAATTCAATTCAAATTGGACCATCATCCTTAAGGATCTTTGAGGTCTAATACAACAAACTTGCTAAACATTATCTGGAGCCTTATCAAATTCATTCACAGTTTTTAGGCTCATTTTGATATGTCACTCATATTATTTGGTTATAACAGATAATTGGAGACTAGTTGCACTATTTTCCGAAGTATTTTGATCATTAGGATAATCTCCTGGATTATGAATGAATAATAGTTCTATCTTTTCCTGAGATGGTCTCATTAATAGCTGACATTTTAGTATCTGTTTCTTGAGCAGTTTGTATAGTTGTCTGTTGTTGCCTACCACCGTTCACGGTCATTGAATAATGTTCTTGTTAGTTTAAATTTCTGTTGCCATCGCACTTAGTCGAGGGTACGAAAATGAGTTTTCAAGTATCTATCAATCCAGTAGATGCCATCAAAATCCACTGATCTTTCCTTACATTTTGATATAAATTGTTGGCAGATGTAACTTCTGTTTTTACAGCTGTTTGGATATTGCCCAAAGATTCCCCTCATTTAAAAAGCTTACCTAATTCATTCTTGATCTTTTAACCTTCGTATCGACTTCTGAAGGATCTTCCTTCTGTGGCTATCCTACTTTTAGTAAAACTCAGAAGAATGCGTCCTCTCACTAGTGTATGACCATACTCCGAGATGAAATCAATATTAACGTTTTCTAAAATTTGTACTGGGATGACCTGTGTTAGCTCAACAGATGATTAATAAAGTAGACGATATAAGCTGGAAGGAATAGTATTTTTGATTACGTATAAAAGTAGGTCAAAGTGAGACTGGTAAGTAGATGGATGAAAGGAACACCTTAGTTGAGCAGTGTTTTATTAATAAATGACTTTGATGCTTGACCGTGTTCCCTCAACTAGTTAATTCAGTCAAAACTGATAAAGTTAACATCAATGTTGGACTGTTTACTTTTGAGAACTACTTACTGTTACAACGTAAATGTAGCAACTGAGAAAAAATCGAATTATTGTTATTACTCTATTAGTGTTTTAGTTATTATCATCAATTATGTGGTGTTGTTTACCTGATTAATAAAAAACATATACAAATTCCTCGTAGATGATGGCATCATGAACTCTGTCTATGTTCTGACCTGCGGACTGCAGATTAGACGGCAGCAAATTATCGATCGGACCAAAGACGCGTAAACACATAAGAACAACCTAGAGTCCTGATTGGTCCCGATTCCCTGTCTAACCCAGCCAGCTGACTCCAGAACGAAAGTCACAGCCTCTGAGATATGAATCATTATATTTCAAACATACTCTGTTTATATACCAATCAAGCAGACCACATCGTACCACAAAATGGAGAATAACATTTGCCTGACAGGAAAATGACACGTGAAATAAATATTGACCAATAGGAAATGATACCATCTCAAGTCCAAGGATAACGTTAGACTTAACAGAATAATTTTTGGGATATTTTTCTGAATATCCCAACAGTCCCTTGTTCCGTTCCCATAAACACCAGATTTGTACTATAGTGATAAGTTTCTATGAGCATTTTCTATCATTAAACTAAATTACAATATAAACGTTTTATATCAAATTTCATTTTTAAATGAATCATTGATAAAACTAGGGCGTATATTAATGAATCAAAGTAGACGATAAGAAATGAATTCATATCAATTCACAATGTTAATAATTGCGCGCCACACAAGCCACTTGATTTATGTATGCGCTGTCATACTGCCTGGATGCCCAAACCGAAGCAGGTGGTTTTCTTAGGGGGCTACACCCAGAGCCTTTGACCTACAGGTCTAATCCACAAGGCAGTGAAGCAACTTAAGGAGATGAAGTCCCATGGTAGCTAGTGACCAATAATTGGATCATACCCCATTTTCTCCTTCAAGATCATGGAACCCATGTACATCATTGGTTTGGAATCAGGGTTTTGCAACTCCCCCAGTTGAATTCTCCATATTCATCAACCCGGTTAAAGCTCTGGACATTCGCTTTTTGTCTTCTCAATTTCGTAAACAACAGTAATGCTACGAGAAGGCAGTGAGTACGACTTCCCTATCAGTGGTTGTATATGCGTGCCGTACCAGAGCATTTAAAGGTACTATGAATAGTACTAATAAATACTAACTTATATTTTGAGTTTACACAGTAATTTTCTCACACATAAATACTGAAACAAAATTCTCCCCCCTTTTGGGGAAGACTTATTTTTTTCTTTTTGTATTTCTAATAATCTCTATGACGTCATATGAATAACAATAAAGACAGTGAAATTGCATAACCTTCAAAAAAACAAAACAAAAGATTATCATTACAAACAAACAAGAGAAAAAAAAAGAGCGGCAACACTAAAAATAGTTACCAGACAATTCGATTTCATAAATGAGAAGACAGAATAAGTATAAAAGATGCATGACGCAAATCAACAAACCGCTAATCATTTTTTTATATTCATTTATTTATACTAAAAAGAAAAAAGAAGAAATCTGAAAATTACAATTAGACTACTGAAATTGTGGTGCGTGCTACTTATATCGATGTAAGGAGTGTATCACGCGAGTTAAAAACGCAATGTCTGGCATCAGAAGATGGGGGAAGATCAAGAAAAGAAGAGCGACAATACAATACAATTTGTAAGGAAACGCATGAACGCATGAAATGTGAGACAGTGGACTGATGTTTGCAACAGGAACAGTCCAGGTTGATATGATGCATTGATATTTTGCAAATTACCGATTTACTATATGGTTTTTCTATTTTACCAAGTAACTCTGTAAGTTTGTGCTAAACACAATTCGGTTGTCCTTACGTGTGTTCTCCTTCATTACAAAATCAGTATATCATTACCAAAAAAAGAAGAAGTACAGTAAGTAATTCCAGTGATACTGTATTGAACGACAACACTAGTAGGAATGTATCCGATCACAGAATTACAGAATCTGAGAATTATATAGTAAATATAATCACAGATAGATAGTGGCTAGCAGTAGAATCCAGGAGTGAACATCAACTCTGAGATTCAGGTACATCCAGTTGACGAGTACCAAATAGCATGAAACGCGCATCAAACTGGATTCCACCGCTAGCCACTACGCATCGTTGATTAGAATGCTTGTAAATTAAGGCAATATCGAGGCAATACACACAGGATGCACATATGCCAATAAAAGACTGATCAATTTCAGTCATAAACATCAATGGGAAGATTCATGTAAAACAATATCAAGTGAATTAGTATATAGTAAATGGTTCATTTGCAAAATATCAATCAATTGTTTCATATTTCACTGTTCTTTCGTTTCCATATCAACCACTTTCTATTCTCCTCGATTTACTTAACCTTCGGTTGCTAGGCATTACATTTTCGATTGATGGTGATACATACTACTACTTATATCTATCGACACCAGTAGTACACATCACAATAATATAAGTGGTATAAGGAATAACAATGATTAACAACATTAATACGTTTGTTACAGAAAAGAAAACGATATATTTCTACTCTAGCAAATAAATATATTTTACAGGATATAACAAGTATTTTTGTAAGCAATGATGGATACTGACTAGTAGTGGAATACAGGACGCGCGTTTCGTCCTATTTGGGACTCGTCAGCCGGATGTGCCTGCATCTCAGAGTTGATGTTCACTCAGTACCATCCGCTTCAAACGCCATCGCGTTATCCACTCAGCTACTGAGTCCTGATAGCCACTTGCTTGTGCAATGGGGTGAATTTCAATTCACTTGGTATTGTTTGGGAAGATACAAGCCAAACAATACCAAGTGGATTATAACAAGTATTGTTTAATAAAACAACATTAACGGAGATGAACTTATTGATCCCCTCACGAAGATGGTCACTAGTGAGCACATGGATGTGTACTGTTGATAAGTTTCATAATAGGATGAAACAGTCATTCACTGATTCGAGATTTTCAATAGTGATCTAATATCAATCAGTTCATGATGTCAATCAAAAACTTAGTAATCTCTACAGTCCCATACTGATAATATAGATATATCATCTTATTCCATTCTGTAACTTCTCATCAATTCAAGAGTTAACTTAACGTTCAAAAACATATTTGAAGAAATTTACAGTTTTTTTTTCCGAGTAAAACTTATTCATTACTAAGTAAGTCAGTAGGAATTTACATGAAGTCGATGGGAGGCTTTTTTTCATAGTGAAAAGATGAGGAAAATTACATTTTGTAAATAAAGAATGATGCTGAAATTAATTGAGTGAAATGAATATACACACACACACACAAGCTGTAAATGAAATTTTAACTTGGACTTTTCGGTGTTAAATAAGGTGAAGAAATAGATAACTAAGTAATCACTTGAAAGATCAATCCACTTTCTTCTGTTATCAGAACGATTTAGATACCACATAAGAGAGGTGATGAAGAAGTGAATACTGATGATAACATTCAGAAGAACGATGAAAGCTTTACAATTAAACCAACCAGCTCACTGAACAAAACTCTATCAACATAAGAGAAGTATAATGTATCTATAGAGTGTCTTTTGTTTGAATAGAGAGATGTTAATTCCATTGGTAACAATATAATGAAGTGCTTGCATTCAGTTTTTCGAAGAAAACCTTCACAGACAGGTTCGGTATTTGGACTTTATATTACAAATGACTATACATCAAATGTGTTTTTTAAAACTATAAATACTATCCAGTAGATTTCTCTGAAATGTTTAAGTAATTAGTTATTCAGCTTACAATAAACTGTGTTTCAGTTAGCTTAACTCACACGAAATCTTCAATAATCCCAATTGACATATCCTAGAATACAAGCAACTACATGTCCTTTGAAATGATGCCTAAAGACTAGACCTAACAGGTCTTAACTATTTTTGATTGTGATCATGAATCGATTGATGTTAGACCACCATTGAAAACTTTAAAGCACTGGACGGCCATTTCGTCCTAGTATGGGACTCCTCAGCAGTGCGGATACATGATCCTGCTAGTGGTATTGGGACCCAGGGACCTCAGTCTATTCCTAAGTTATTCCCGACTTGTTAGTTACAGTCTCTTACAGTCAGCCACTTTTGGCTTGATCTTGTATAACTATTATTCATTTTATTATGTGACATGATCTGGTCTGCTTGTGTATAAACTAAGTATGTCTGAAATATACGATTCGTACAGATGGATAGGGTTAGACGAGAAGAACGAATAGGGACTCCGAGTTGACTCTAGGCTGCTTGTCCTGGTTAACGCATCTGTTCAGAACAATGCCGAGATCATATAAGGCAGTATTCTAATTTGGTAATTACCAGGGCAAAAGTTATAGCAAGAATAAGTTGTTTGGGGAAGAGATTTTGTCAATAATTAAGAGTAAACAGCTGAATGGCTAATTCCACTCCGTTTCATCATCTATTGACTGATGTACACCGACCTCTGTCAGGAAAATAATCAATGGCATACTGAACCAAAATCATATCATGATTTGTCAGTTCTTATCCTTTTTCTAACATCTTATACCGTTCTTATCAAGTAATACAGACCTACAAGTTCAAAATAATAATATAAATATGTCTTCCGTTTGAAGAACCAACGATATGACAGTTGAACACTACCAGATCCGAAATGTGATATATTCTAAGCTGATTTGAATAAAGAAATGCAAGTATTCTTTTAGGTGTCGAGGTAAGACCCGATCAGTCGGGATACCAATAAGTTAAGCATCAAAATTTGATGTAAAGAACACTGGTGAACAGCTGATAAGCACATCATACTTTCAAATTCAAAATTAAAACAACAAAAATGATCCAATCTTTGCTTTCTACCTTAACTTCGAAAGTTGATCCTTTTCTGTGACAAAAATCGCTACTGCTGACCATTTACAATTAATACCCCCTACCGCTATGGTACAGACGAGTCAGCTCTTCCTCTTGAAATGCTCTTACATGGCCACGCATATACAGCCACTGATAGAGAAGTCGTACTCACTGCCTTCTCGTAGCATTACTGTTGTTTACGAAATTGAGAAGACAAAAAGCGAATGTCTGGAGCTTTAACCGGGTTGGTGAGTATGGAGGATTCATCTGGGGGAGTTGCAAAACCCTGATTCCAAACCAATGATGTACATGGGCTCCATGATCCTAAGGAAATAAATGGCGAATAAACCTCTTTTTTGTGACTGGCTACCATGACGTTGCTCCACTGCCTTGTGGATTGGACCTGTAGATCGAGGAGTGTCCCCTTAAGAAAACCACCTGTTTCTGTTTGGGCACCCGGACAGCATTCCAGCCCTCATACAAATCGAATAATAAAGTGTGGCGCATACATATTTGTTGCTTCTTTATACCAATGTTTGTGCGTTTAAATAAATAAAACTTACAATTATTGCTATCATATATGAAGGCAAATATTATGTGCCTAAAATGGATCACTTCATTTCTTTGATGATCAGTTAATCATAAACACTGATTTATATGTAAATTTCAAGTAAACTTATAATCTAAATTCGCATATGTGCATCCTGTGCGGTCTACCTCGATATAGCCTTAAGTCACAAGATTTTATAAGCAAAGATGGATAGTGACTAGCAGTGGAATTTAGTTTGACGCGTGTTTCGTGCTATTTGAGACTCGTCAGCTGGATATACCTGCATCACAGAGTTGATACTCACTCTCGGACTCGAAGTGAGAAAAATATTTACTTTGAAGAAATGACTTACACTAAGTTGCAAAACTTCAGCAAATTTCATTTTCTGCCCATTTGGATATGAGAAATACATTATTAGTTTTGTGATTAACAATTTACCGAAGATCAGTTTATTTGAATATATCAAGTTAAACCATGGTAATGATATTCACAAATACACACTTAGTTATGATGAAATTGTGATATAACTGGATTTTGATATTTATCGAATATTCTAGAATTCCAAAAAAGCTATGCCAATTATGCAAGTCAAATAGAAGTTCATAAAATTGACTGTGTCATGAAATTGATCTCTATATCTACATTGAGGGATTCCTGTATTGTTTCTAACGATGAAACTTCATTATAATTGTGAATAAATGTCTTAAAATAGGAATGTGCATAGTTATACCAACTTTCAAGGGGAATATCCTGATATCACACGAATGGAAACGCTAGCTCAAAGTCATATCTAATGACTAAATAATAATACATACTTATATCAAACTAACTAGGAGAAAGTATTTGATAGCATGGACAGAACAACACTAAGGATGCTTCTTCGACACTATGGCGTACCTGAAAAGATAGTTAATATCATACGGAATTCCTATGATGGATTAAACTGCATGGAGGATAGCTCACAGACTAGTTCGAAGTAAAGACCGCTGTCAGGCAAGGTTGCATACTCAACCCTTTCTCTTTCTCCTAGTGATCATGAAGACGTCAACATCTGAAGGAAAGCATGGGATACAGTGGAGAGCTAGAATGCAGCTGGATGATCTAGACTTCGCAGATGATCTGGCTCTTCTATCGTACACGCAACAACAAATGCAGGAGAAAGTAAGTAGGTAGGTATAATAAAATATTCATTACATTCGAAAGTAACCAAAACTTCTCAACAAAGAGGGCTTTGTTGCTAATCGGCAATACTATTTTTTAGTTTTAAATACATACAGATTTTGTTGACGATTGAATTTACATTCTAAATGACTTCAATATTCGTTGAACGGAATATATTTCGGTCATTTCTAGTTTGTATAAATTACCGATAGATATTTTGTCTACTTTGATGGTACAGAATGATTACTGTTTGATAGTGTATTTCAAGTTTCATTGTCAAATTACCGTATCTCAAATAATAAAGTAAAAAAGATATCAACATTTCCGGCTTCATACAATCAACAATATGATAAGCACATTGAACAATTCTTAGATAAACTATAATAGTATAAGGTAAAGGAAAAACTAAAGAGATTCTGCAAAAAGAAAAAAATTGCCACTTTTTGATTGGCAGTCAGTCAGCAACAACGTAGAACTGCGTACGTACGTACGTACATCAGTTCGAGTTGCCATACCACATTAGCATAGAGATGCAGTTGTCGATTCAAATTTTATAGTGGTAAAGGTAGTAAAAGTATAAGCAGTAATCGGAAAGATTAGGGTTTGAATATGTTATTCAAGGAGTATAATCTAGTGAAATAAATTTGGTAAGAGAGAAAATAAGGGACAATAAGAATTCAAAAGATTAGAAATTAGGGAAAACACGAAGAATGGATGCACCTGCACCATTGCAAACGATTTTAAGCCATATCATTCAAGGTCTCTAACCAACAGTTGCTAATTAATTAATGTAAATTTAAGCTACCTCCCCTTCTCCCAATGCTGATCTATCATTGACTACAAAACGGTTGTAACAGTATTAAAAATTAGTACTATTTAATTATTCACTAATAAAATGAACTTAGCTTACTTACTTACGCCTGTTACTCCTCGTGAAGGAGCATAGGCTGCTCACTAGCATTCTCCATCCAACTCTGTACTGGGCAATCCTTTCCAGCTCCTTCCAGTTCCTATTCATCCTTTTCATATCTGCTTCTATTTCTCGATGTAATGTGTTCTTTGGCCTTCCTCTTTTCCCCTTCCCTTCACGATTCCAAGTTGGGGCTTGCCTCGTGATGCAGTTTGATGATTTCCTCAATGTATATCCTATCCATTTTCATCGTCTTCTCAGAATTTCCACTTCAGCTGGAAGCTGGTTTGTCCTCTCCCACAGAAGGCTGTTGCTGATTGTGTCCGGCCAATGGATGTTGAGTATCTTGCGTAGACAACTATTTATAAATACTTGCACCTTCTTGATAATGGTTGTAGTAGTTCTCCAAGTTTCAGCTCCGTACAGCATAACTGCATCGACGTTCGTATTGAAGATTCTCACTTTGATATTGGTTGAAAGTTGTTTTGAGTTCCATATGTTCTTCAACTGAAGGAATGCGACTCTTGCTTTGCCAATCCTTGTATTTACGTCTGCACCTGATCCTCCTTGTTCATCGATGATGCTTCACAGGTATGTGAAGGATTCTACATCTTCCAGAGTTCCGCCATCAAGTGTGATTGGATTGCTGTTCTCCGCTTTGAATTTGAGGATCTTGGTTTTCCCCTTGTGTATGTTGAGGCCTACTGATGCAGAGACTGCTGCTACACTGGCTGTCTTTATCTGCATTTGCTCGTGTATATCGGATAGGAGGGCTAGGTCATCTGCGAAGTCCAAATCGTCTAATTGGTTCTGAGCTGTCCATTGTATTCCGTGTTTTCCTTCAGATGTCGAGATCTTCATAATTCAGTCGACATCTGAGGGAAAACACGGAATACAATGGACAGCTCAGAACCAATTAGACGATTAATCATTGACTAATGAAAATGAACTTAGATCACTTTTAATTTTTTAGTTAATAGAAAAAACAGTTCAATATTAAAGGTTTCTGGATAGAATTCCAACATTTAATTTACAAGCATCATGACTATAATTACAGATATCACTTACGCCTGTTACTCTCAATGGAATATAGGTCACCGATACCATTTATTATCGAATAAAACATAATCATATGTAGGAATTCCTTTCATGAATGACTTTATTTAACCTAATATGTTTCACATATTTTCATCGAAAACGGAAACCTTATCAGTTTAAATCATAATAAACAAACAAACAACAACAACATGGAAACACACTTTAGAATTTCATTATAAGAGAACACAACTATATTAATATGTATATGTATGTGTGTGTGTGTACAGGTGAGTTCCCATCGTGTATCCGATATAGTGATTATGCATTGGACAGTTGAAAGATGAGTAAAATTATATTATTGGGAAGAGAGAAATAATATATATATAGTGGAACTGATCAATTCACTCTTAAATGTTAAACAAATGTAAAGATTTAGTCGATTAGGTGTTCAAGTATAGAACTCCTAACTGTTTTCCTTTCACTCTTATAGAACCAAGCTGGAATATGTTCCCGTATCCGAGTTGAAAGCGAGCTCTGGCTACGGCCAATGAGAAAAGGAGGAGAATAAGAGTTACCACATACCAACACACACACGCGCGCACACATACAAACAAACACACACACACAGAAACATAGTTGTTTATTGAACAGAAAATTTATTTAATTATTTATTTATTAATAGGTATTAATAATAAGCTTGTAAATGAGCAAACACGTATACAAATATATTTAATGAAATGACAGAGATAGACTAATTATTTTCATCAAAATAATCAGAGTATAGATTACTCTGATGAACACAATAAGATGTATCCACTCAGTGATGTCATCATCATCATCATCTTCTCTTTCTTCGTTTCTATCGTATTATTACTTGATGAATATAGGTGTATAAACTAGAATGTGAGAAAGAGAGAACAATGAAATATGTATATAATTAATAAAGATGAATAGGATTGAAAAATTCAAAATAAAGAATTACACTATTCACAATAAGATGATAGTGACTATAAGAACAAAAACAACAACCATAACAACAGTAGAAGCAGCAGTAGTAGTAGTATTCTTCTTAGAGATTGATCGAAATAAAACAACGATGATGATTATTGTAAGGATAGTGATTAGGAGAAGAAGAAAAAAACATAAAATGAAAACGATAAGATCTTGTAAACATTAAAAGATCTACACTCATATGTACATATAGAATGTTTTAAAAAGAGATAGATTAGTGATAAGAAGGAGAGAGAGAGAGAGAGAGGGGAGAGAGAGAGAAGAAGGAAGATTGAAACAAGATCTATAAACATGAAACAAAATAGAATATTCTTGAAGATATAAATCTCTAAGAGGTAAAGATAGAATTGATGATATTCATAGTATGAAGAAGATTGATATGATAGAAGAAGAATAATTAGAACAAGATGATGAAGACTGGAAACAATTATTCGATGAAACCAAGTTATCAGAAACAAATATATGTATATAAACAACTCTTCATATATTCATTTAATGATGACAATAGTAATCCATGAATAAAATTGAGGTAGATCATATGTGTTTATATATATAGTTTAATTGAATAATGTATTTATCATTTTGTAATACCTATCTGAATACAATGCACTGGTATATAAATGTAGTAGGAATGAAATGAGTATAACCCCATATATGCTTCACATATATATATATATATATATATATGGTAACAGCTTAGTGTAACATAAAACATTATTTAAATAGAATGAGGTAGATGAATGAATAATATCAATCAAAGCAACAACAATAAAAACATGAAAATAAATGTGATTTTAAAAAAAAAGAGGGGGGGGGAGAGAAATAAAGGATCATGCACCATTGAAATACCAATTAATCATAGTAGTTGTTTTAAAGTTATTCAATGAATTGTTACTAAGGGATCCAATATTCTATTGACTATCATAATTGGTAGTGGTACTGTTATTAATATGACCGTTATTATTATTATTATTGCTATTCAATGAGAATAATGTCATTGATACATTATGAACAAATTCCATAGTAGGTTTAAGTTCTTTTGGTTGTAAATCTCGAGGAATCTATAAATGAATATAATGAAGAAAAGATAAAAATAAGATAATTTAAGTAGTGTAAACAAAGTTCAATTTATGTTAAAATAGTCATTAAATAAAGGATAAAAACCATAGTAACAACTGAATCAACAATGTCCTCAAGGTGGAATGAAAAATTTATTTACTTGAACACATATACGTCACACAAGTCACTTGATTTGCGTGTGGGTTGTGATACTACCTGAGTGACCAAACAGAAACAAATGGTTTTTTTAAGGAATCACAACCGGAGCCTTTGACCTATAGGTCTGATCCACAAGGTAGTAAAGCAACGTCGGGAAATGCAGTCTCATGGCAGCCGGTGATCAATAATTGGTTCATACGCCATTTGTTCCCTCAGGATCATGGAGCCCATGTGCAAAATTGATGTGGAATCAGGATTTTTCCAACTCTCCTAGATGGATCCTTTATATCCACTAACCCGGTTGAAATGCCGAACATCCTCGTTTCGTCGTCTCAATTTCGTACTCAACAGTAATGCCGCGAGAAGGCAGTGAGTAGGATTTCCCTCGCAGTGGTTTCAATGAAACTAATCTGCATAATCCCTCCCTATCATGGTCTCTATCATTATCTTCTTTCTTTATCGATTTAATTACATGATATTAATAGATTTCTGCATGTATCCGAATTGTGCTTAGTAGTTTCAGATACAGTAAAACACAAATAATGTGACCTTTTTATTATTTACGGGGACTTTTTCCCCTTCAAGTTGTCATGTTTTATAATTAAGCATCATATTAAAGGTTGTTTCACATAGCTACAAAATATAAATCAGTGTATAAAATTTATTACTTATATTTAAAGATTAGATTATACAACAATTGATTGGGTAGTTTTTAGTAAAATGAATAAAGAGAATGACATTTATTTTAGAAGAGCATGGAAACATGAGTAAACCTTTTTGTCTTGAGATTTTAACTCAGTGATAAAAAAACACAGAGGGGGGATTCATATGTAAAATGTTTAAAAATACAAACTAAACCCTAGTGGATTTACTCTTTAACATATATAAAATCTCAATGTTTGTGATCATGAGTCAATTGAAGCTAGACCACAATGGAAAACCTGGAAGCACTGGACAGCCGTTTCATCCTTATATGAAAGTCCTCAGCAGTGCATATCTACGATCCACCTCACGTGATTAGAAACCAGGACCAATCGACCTCGCGCGCAAACCCTTAACCTCTAGACCAATGAGATGGGCGGCATCCAATGGTGCTGGTATCTAACTTCAACCATCTTCCATTGTACTGAGGTAGATACCTGTCTCTACCCGACACGGATTGACCCCAATGGTGACGGCTTCTAATTAGAACTCCGAGAATTCCCTCACGAAACCAGTCACTATTAAGGACATGGTAATTATCAGTATGCGGGTGTGGAGACTATTAAGTTTTTGATGAACCGATTGATGTTAGACCAACATTGAAAACCTGTAAGAAAAATCTTAATAATCTTCACAACCTCATACTGATAATTTTTATTAAGTTGAATATTATTATTGATACTCGCTTCCATATATTATATGTAAAGGTTACAACCTTACAACGGAATCTACAATTATTATTATTATTCGAGTTTAGCGGAATCAAAAAAGGAGTGTAGCTGAGATCGAATCATGACTTCAACTACAGTCTCTACAAATTCCCCATTCTGATCATTAAGGAATAGTAAAACGCATAACAATAGTTAATAGGTCCACTGGAATGTTGCAATAAGGAGAATATAGAAGCCTAATGCAGCTATCTACTAATTATACAACGAAAATAATAAAAAATAATCTTTAAAAATAGTCCAAATGTTCTAACTTCCCCAGTATTCGTCTCTTCGTAACACTAATCACTAGGATATTACAAAGCTAGATACTAACACCACTGAACGCCGGTCATTTCAGTGGTCTAGAGGTTAGGCGTTCGCGCGCGAGACCGATAGGTCCTGGTTTCTAATATCGCGGGGTGGGGTCGTGGATGCGCATTGCTGAGGAGTTTCATACTAGGATGAAACAGCTGTCCAGTGACTCCATGTTTTCCATTGTGGTCTAGCTTCAATCGACTCATGATCTCAACCATTGAAATTACTACCATGTCCACAAAACCTTTCTGATAATATAAAATTGATGAAGTTCGATCGGACAGTAAGTCGATATCTGCTAATTTCCCATTCGAACCCAAATGCCCAATGCTTTTAATGTATAGTCAAATAGATGTTGTCATCTGTTAATACTATTCATCATTGTTTTATAATTAATAAAATAAATAGATACTATATCACATTGTATTGTTATTGTTAATATGATAATAGTAACCCTCCTACAATCAATTTCGATTATGGTTAAATATTGGTTAAACCCTCTTATATTGACTTAATAGATAATTTTATTTGGATAGTAACAATTCGTCTCTTTCTTTGTACTATTATAATCACTAGGTCATATGACAAACTTTAGCTAAAATGTTGTTCGGTTAAATATAACTCAGTGATTCATTCACCCCCTTGTTCGCTCCCTTATGCATATGTAATTACTCGTATATATATATTCGTCTCTCCGTTTCAAATTCACTTGATGTGCATATAGCTTTATAATCAGCGCTATCCGCTAATAAACTGTAGTTGCCGCTTCTCATTACTATCTGATTTTAAATATCGTTGAGAATTTATAGTATAACAACAGTTATCGAAGTGATTGATGAATGATACAAAGCCATTACAATGACATAATATCATATCAGATTATTATCATTATCAAAGCTAAGCATAAGTAAGACATACATAGAAGTTATAACTTAGAATAAAAATAGATCAAACAGGTCAAGGTTGAAATATGACACTTCATATAAGTAATTATACAGTGACAATAATATGAAAAGTGAAAAAGAGACATACAAAGAGAAAGAGAACAACAAGTGAGATTTCAAAACACAAAGCATCTAATAAAACGCTTTGTTTAAACTTTTTATTAAAACAAACAAATATATTGTTGATTGTGAATAGAGAACAAATTCATAATAACAAAGAATAGAAGAACAAAAGGTCAAGAGGATTTATTGATTTTTTTAAAAAGTAGGTCAACCAAATATACACATATCAATGATGGACAATGGATCAATTTTGTGGATTAGTTGAAGTTAGATATTAACACGGTCGGATGCCGGCCAGCTCAGTAGTCTAGAGGTTATAAGCGTTCGTGAGCGAGACCGATAGTTTATTAGGAAAAGTTTTATAGAAAAATAAAAGGTCAACAAATACATACAATAATGATTGTAAGTAACACTAAAAGGATATGACTTGATCTTTTCAAAACAAACTGAACATTAGGTAAATAGATTATAATGATAGAAGTATATTTAATAGTTGAATTCATGAGTCAATTGAAGCTAGACCATCATGGAAAACCTGGAAGCACTAGACATCTGTTTTTTCCTAGTATGAGACTACACATCAATGCGCTTCCACGATCCCGCTCCGCAAAATTAGAAACAAGAAACTATCGGTCTCGCGATCGAACGTTTCACCACTAGACTACTGAGATGGCTGGCATCCAATTGTGTTAATGTCTAAATTCAACCAATCCATGAAATTGAGCGACATATCGATCATTGTCTTCAATGAGTTACTATCTCACAATTCCACTGGTCACTGCTTCTCACTAGAACTCCAGGAAATACCTCTAGAAGCCAATCACTAGTGAGCATATGTTGATTAATATCAGAAGAGCTTTTTTGTGGATATTATAATAATTTCAATAGTTGAAATCATGAGTCAATTAAAGGAAGATCACCATGATAAACCTGGAATCAGTGGACAGTCGTTTCGTTTTATTGTGTGACTACTCCTCCTCAGAAATGCGCATCCACGATCTCCCCTGATGAATGAGATTCGAACTATTAAAATTACTATCATATCCAACAAAATCCCCCCTTCTGATATTAATTATCATTATTATTATTATATAGTACAAATTATTTTATTTTAAAAATGGTCTGTTTTATCTCCAACATCATAAACATACAATCTGAAAAAAAAACCCAAAAAACAAACGGTACCACAGTTTATCGTATAAAGTATTCAGGCAAATTATTATTAAACATATACATATTAGAAAAACAAGCGGCTATTATGATCCAACATCAAAGTATGTAAATTTTACATTCATGTTATATAAATGAATATACCGATATACTAATAATACGTTGTTGTTGTTGTTTTTATCAGTATTATTCGTTTTGTATCTATGTATGTATATAATTATTACTATTACCAAAACGGTAACAGTATTAAGAACTGATTACCATAATAATAATAATAATAATAATAATAATAATAATAATAATAATAAAGTCATCATAAGTACACATTCACACTTATTATTATCTTCAAGTTGTACTTCACCTGGAGGAATTTTTATTTACAATATACCGGCTAATAAGTTGTAAGGATAAAAGAGGTTAGTGATATTGATGGTGGCGGTGATGGAAGGGTAGGTGGATTTATGTATATATATATATATATATATATATAGAGAGAGAGAGAGAGAGAGATGGGTGAGTTTTAAATAGGGGTTAGAATATGACGATAAAGAAAGAACACAGTAATAATATACGGTCCTCTATGTATTAATCTATATTTATTCAGTGTTATCTTTCTAAGTGTATCTGTGTGTGTGTGTGTGTATGTGTGTGACACCATAATAGTGAACCGGCTTTGTAATCAGACCGCGAATGAAGTGATTTTTTTTAAAAAAAAAAGAACAGTAGACAAGTTAAAGCAACCAGTAGGTTCAAAGAGTACAACCGAATAGACAAATGAAGTATAAAAAATAAAATAAAATTGTAAATTTTAGATATAGTAACTGAAATTTACCCATAGATACATATACATATACAAATCATACAACAAACAATCAATGACAAGAAAACAAAAGGTATAAATTAGTGGCATAAAATGACGTCCCATGTGAACATTTAACTGTTGATATACTTACACTTGTCCATTTTTAAGCATGAACACAGACTTAGATACATTGAAACAACAATACAATATATATATGTGTATACATGCGTGCTATACATATGAGGAGAGTAGACAAGTAAAAACTGACAAATACATACATGCATATATTATAAAATATACATATAAGCGGTGCCGATGAAAATCAACTCCGAAGACGAGACAAATACTCTTTCACACACATATATACAAACTATGATTCAAAAGATGAAAATGGACAATAAAATAGTATAATTTGATATATTATGTATAAATGATATAAAACTCTCTCTCTCGCTAGTACACAAAAGTTGGCGTCATGGCGGCATTTCACTTTGCCACAGACTTTTAACTCGATAAAATATGAGCATTTACAAGACAATAAATATATGCATGCATATAAGCTTACATGAAGGAGACATGGTTAAACGAAAGAGTTAGGTACCAATAAGGCGGTACATAAAAAAAAGTAAGAGGTGGACGGCGACAACGACATTGAAACAAACCAAACTAAGATCAAAGGTCAGATAATATAAGATCTAGCCGAATTCACATCCTTTTAAAATATTACTAACTAAACAACAAAACGACTGTTACTGTTTTATTACATAAATTAAATTTTCTAATATATTGTTTCATTGATTCAACTTATTATGTGGAGACTGAATCATACGTTTTCTGATACTTAAAAATTTATGTATATGGCATCAGTGCTTGAAGTCACTAACTTCTAGTCTGAGCCATGTTGGTAGATGCAGACTACTTGGTTGGGGTCCGCGTGACTATCGTAACCAATGGTTGGAGACTCTTGGTGACATGGCTCAGAATCGATCACAATGGCGTCGGTGTATACACTCCCTGTCTTCCCTTAAACTAAGAGATTAAAATCGCTTCATATCTTTCTACGAACCAATTTTTTCTTCTTGTACTATATCTCTATATGCAATCTTTCTCTTATATATTACTACCTTTGACCTAACCACTGCTATGAATCCGGTGTTCATCTTGTTGTGCTGATGCGGTATGGCAACCTGGACCGATGCACATATGTGCCTGGTCCTACGTTGTAGCTGACTGACTGACTGATGTATATGGCATATGTAGAAGACAGAATGGTACACAGAAGTGATCAAATATATAAGTTTATCCTTGAAATTTCTAAAGAAGTTCACTAAACATAATAGAAACATGATGGGTAATTGAAATCTTAACAATCGCATTTCTCATTAAGAATTATTACTGATAAACTGACAAATTTTGAGTGATTTCAAACTTGTATCTCATAAATCGAACTTAGTTTTGTGAAGATCTATTGAATTTCGAAGATATTTTTCCATATCTACAGAATCATTAGTTGGACCAAAAGTCATAAAGAGATATCTGTTACTTAAACAAACATGCACGTCAGGTAAAGTATACTTACTGTTCAAGAGGGGGGGTGATATATCCCTACTTCAACTCGTGGAGTTGAATTCCAAAGGGAAAATAAACTTTTCAGGAAAGAGAGAGGTGATAAGCTCACCTGATTCTATCACACTCCATGCCTATGCGCACATTCTAGGTCAATCGAAAATGATAAAACAACCGAAACGCTATTGGTCTGACATTTGTCTCAATTATCCGAGGGGCATATATATATACTTGTGTGAACTGTCAGTTTGAATACCGATAGAGCTACTTTCTCATTCCAGCAGAATATTAGGAAGAATTATTGAAATCAGACGACTGGTTAACATAAAAGATGGCAATAAGATATACGAAATAAAAAACGGTGAATGTATTTAAGATATTTGATAAAACATTTAGTCTCCCCCTCGTTAGGACTAAAAGCCTTAAAATTGACGCTCATATTCAAGAGACTCGACGATTAACTTTGATGTCAACTTTCATGAAAACTTGAATTTTCATTTACTGATGGACGATTTATTTATTGAAATTTCAAGTACATTAATATGTTGAAGTAGTTAATTTTATTAGTTCGTATATGTTGAATGGAAGGTAACGAAACACAATGAATTCAACATATTCTGCAAATATTGTCATGCTTACTTTGTTTAAGTATGTAAAGGGAACTAACTGCATGCAAATGAAATAATAACACAGTTATCTATTGATTTATTTGAACACATAAATATTGATACAATGGGGCACCGGAAACATACGCACCACACAAATCACTTGATTTGTATGAGGACTGTGGTACTACCCGGATAACCAGATCGAAGCAAGTGGTTTTCTTATGAGGACACTCCCCGAACCTTCGACCTAAAGATGTAATCTACATGGCAGTGGAGCTACGTTAGGAGATGCAGTCTCATGGTAGAGGGTGACCAACAATAGGTTCGTACGCCATTTGTTCCCTCAGGATACTGGAGCTCATGTATACCACTGATGTGGAATCAAAGTTTTCCAACTCCCTTAGGTAGATCCTCTATATCTACCAACCCGGTTAGAGCTTCTCGTCTTCTCAATTTCGTAAATAATAGTAATGCTACGAGAAGGCAGTGAGTAGGACTTCCCCTGACAGTGGTTATATATTCTTGACCATGTGAGAATATTTCAAGATGGAGAGCTAACTGTCCTCACTCTCGGCTGTACATATACTAAACTCTTTATCATTTGATATATCTTTCATTATTTTAAATTAACTATAGTCATACTTCAATACTTCTGAACTTGTTAAGTAGAATTAATCCAAATTATTATTATTATTATTATTATTATTAATAGTCGAAAAGGTAACTACTCATGACATAGTCACTTCTAATAATAAATGGTGTGAAGAAAATAAAATAAAGGAAATGAATGCGTCATTAACAGAACATAATGATGTTTGTTTTTACGGCAGTATATAAGACCAAAAAGAAAGAAAGATGAAGTCTAGTTGCTAATTTGATTTTTTGCCGAAATGTTTCTTCTTCTTCTTCTTCTTCTTCTTCTATCTTCCCTTTTAATTGATAAAGACTATTATGTCAATTGTCATTGTAGAGAAGAAAGAATAAAGTATGACAAAGTTTTGCTAGCTTAAAACAACTCCAATCATCTGTAGTCCATGACGTGAATCTCATTGAATTTCACAGGTTTATCATATTATTATAGGAAGTGTATGCTTAAATTACATCAACAATAACATCTGATATATCTTTACAATTGTTTGAAGCATCATTCCAGTTTGTTAACAGGTAAATTGTGTCAGTAAAGTGTAGGATGTAGGTCTGTTTTGATTCAAATATAGTATTCATTATCAAACCAATTAGTGATATACTTCAGAATACAAAGTTTATACCTATGGATTCTGTTGAGAATTGATCAATAACTATGAATAAGTTTTGCGATCCGAGTCATTGAATTCAGGTCCCGTGATTTAATGACATGTTTATCATTTTAATAACAATTCAACACATACCCGGGTAGCCCCCGAATACCCTGGTATGGCCGAGAGTGGGGTGGGTCCGCTCTCCCTCTCGAAAGGCTCTCACACGGCCACGCGTATACAGCCTCTGCCAGGGATGTCCTACTCACTGCCATCTCGTGGCGAGGGTGTTGTTTACGAAATTGAGAGGATGAAAAGCGAATGTCCGGCGCTTTAATCGGATTCCAAACAAATGGTGCATATGGGCTCCAGGATCCTGAAGGAACAAATGGCGCATGAACCAATTGTTGGTCACCGGCTTCCATGAGACTGCAACCCCTCACGATGCTCCACTGCCTTGTGGATCAGACCTTAAGGTCAAAGGCTCGGGGTGTGATCCCATAAGAAAACCACCTGCTTCGGTCTGAGCACCCGGGCAGTATCACAGCCCTCACACAAATCGAATGATTTATGTGGCGCATATCTATTTGGTGCCCCCTTGTACCAATATCTATGTGTTAAAGTAAATAATAATAAATAAATCCTAACCCTCACATAAATCATTTGATTTGTGTGACGTTTATGTATTTGTTGACTTCTTGTATTAATGTTTATGTGTTTAAATAAATAAAAATAACACACACTAGTTCCCCTTTTAATATTGTTAAAGTTAATGCCAGTTGGTACGTGACCTTTACCCTTTAGTTTAAAAATGGCATACCTTTAATAAATTGAAATTTTATCTGTTTATACATTTCTATTGGTTGGTTAGAATGATTAATATTTTGGATTGTCAATTGTTAAAGTTTGTCAGATAATTAAATTTTCAATAATACTATCAGGGGAATTCCTGCTCGCTGCCTTCTCGTAGCATTACTGTTATTTACGAAATTGAGAAGACGAAAAGCGAATATTCGGCGCTCTAACTGGGTTGGTGGACATGGAGAGTCCACCTAGGGGAGTTGGAAAACCCTCATTCCAAATTAATGTTGCACATGGGCTCCACAATCCTGAGGGAACAAATGGCGTATGAACCAATCGTTGGTCACCCTCTACCATGAGACTGCATCTCCTAACGTAGCTCCAGTACTATGTGGATTACACCTTTAGATCAAAAACTCCGGGTGTGGTCCCCTAAGAAAACCACCTGCTTCGGTTTCGGTATCCGGGCAGTAACACAGTCCGCACACAAATCAAGTGACTTGTGTGGCGCACATATATTCAGCGTCCCATTGTATCAATATTTATGTGTTCAAATAATAAAATAATAATAAATAGATCCTTTTGTCGTTCATATGACATAATATACTCACAATTGGTAATCTAGATTAGCAAACTTAGACATGATTGCTGAACTAACATGACTTATGACTACAGTAACATTATCATTCCTACAGAATGTATACACTAAGTTAAGATAAAAAATGACGTCATCAATATAAATAATAAACAGCACAGTAACAATAAGAAATTACGTCACAAAATAATAATAATTGCCGTGCTACAAGTCAATTAAGCACATATTAGATAAATACACTTGCGCAAAAGTATTAATTTCATGTCGGTATAACCTTTATTCAAAATGTCTTATTTTTTTAATTATATCATTACTGGCTATAAATAAGATAATTTACATTGATTATTAAAAAGTTAGAAAATTATAATCATAGAGGTGCTTTTTTGCAGATTGTAGTAATTTAATAATTGAATTCATGAGTCAATTAAAGCTAGACCATTATAGAAAACCTGGAAGCACTGGACAGCCGTTTCATCATCATGTGCTCACTAGTGACGGTCTCCAAGATGGATTTCCTGGAGTTCTAGTGAGAAGTAGTGACTAGCGGAATTCATTCGGGTCTATTGTGAGATAGTAAATCACTGATAAAAATGGTGGATGGTCGCACCATTTCGTGGATTAGTTGAAGTTAGACATTAGCACCTTTGGATGCCAACCATCTCAGTGGTTTATATGTTAAGCGCTCGCGAGCGAGACAGATAGGTTCTGGATTCGAATCTCGAAAGGTGGTGTCATGGATGCACACTACTGAAGAGTCCCATAATAGGATGAGACGGCCATCCAGTGCTTTGAGGTTTTCCATGGTGGTCTAGCCTCAATTAACTCATGATCTCAACTATAGAAATAGTATCATTCGGTTACCAATTATCGTAATGAGATGAAGATTTGAGATATATCCCAATCAACAGAAAATGATAGCATAGTGAAAAGTCATAGATAAGGTGATTCAGGAAGAACAAACAGATATACTTTAATGAACGTTCAAGTAATAAAAGTGTTATCATGCTCTTCTGAACATTGAAGTATAACACTATAGCAGTGATAACTAATATAGTTTAGAAAGAATGTCTAATACTGATTAACTGAATGTTTTAGAGATAAAGATAGCAGATAACTCTTGCTAACGAAACCTGGACGAAATATGTCTTACTCATTACATTTGTTCAATCACATAAACAGAAAGATACTCATCGAATCCCTCTCTTATGGTGCTTAGTTTTCCTACAAATAAACAGTGCCCCTTAAGGACTACTGAAGGTCCCAAGCGCGGGTAAAGGAGGGATGTTACCAACCTCTCCCAGTTATTAAATTCCAATTTAATAAAAGAGAAATTACTATTATGGTGAACAAAATGGATGCTGTCGAAGTGTGACGGTGATTGAAACTTTCCGCTTGCCTATAATGTAGAAAGAGTTTTTGAAGAGGTTAAGAAGAAAACTGGATCAATATTAATGGTTATCAGTCAGTCAGCTACAACATAGGACCAGGCACATATATGCCCCCAAATGCCCTGGTATGGCCGAGAGTGGGGTGGGCCCGCCCTCTCTCTCGAAATGCTCTCGCACGGCCAAGCGTATACAGCCTCTGCCAGGGAAGTCCTACTCACTGCCATCTCGTGGCGAGGGTGTTGTTTACGAAATTGGGAGGACGAAAAGCGAATGTCCGGCGCTTTAACCGGATTCCAAATCAATGGTGCACATGGGCCCCACGATCCTGAGGAAACAAATGGAGTATGAACCTATTGTTCGTCACCCTCTACCATGAGATTGCATCTCCTTACGTTGCTCCAGTACTATGTGGATTACACCTTTAGATCGAAAACTCCGGGTGTGGTCCCCTAAGAAAAGCACCTACTTTGGTTTCGGTACCCGGGCAGTAGCACAGTCCGCACACAAATCAAGTGACTTGTGTGGCGCATGTGTATTCGGCGCCCCATTGTATCAATATCTATGTGTTAAAATAAATAATATATGCATTGGCCCAAGTTGCCACACCTGATGAGCACAGAAAGATGAACACCGGATTCATAGAAGTAATTAATTCAATGGTAGTAATATATAAAAGAAACATGGCATGTAAGGACATAGTAGAGGAAGAAAGAATTAGTTCGCAGAAAGAAAGATATTAATCAATTTTAATCTTATATTTTAAGGGAAGATAAAGAGTGTATGCACCTACGTCATTGTAACCGATTCTGAGCCATGTCATAAAGAGTCTGAGAAGATAACTACAAATCTCAAGAGACAACTTCATAAAGCTGAATACAGATAATTTATTTGCGAATATTTATTACCAAAATTTGATATTTTTATAGACTAGATTACAGAATTTCTATAAATTATTCCGCTAATAGTATTAGTAAAGCTTTTTATGATCAAAACACTAAGTATTTTGTTAAGTAGATTATTTTCATAGTAATAATGCCCCCAAAACACCCTGGTACGACCGAGAGTGGGGAGAGTCAACTTTAACTCTCGAAATGCTCTCACATGGCTATGTATATACAGCCACTGCCACATAAGTTCTACTCATTCGCTGCCTTACTGTTGTCTACGAAATTGATAGGACGAAAAGTGAATGTCCAACGCTTTAACCGGTTTGGTGGATATGAAGAATTCATCTAGGGGAGTTGGAAAATATTATTCCAAACTAATGGTGCACATGAGCTCCAGAATCTTAAGGGAGTAAATGGCGTATGAACCTACTATTGGTGACCGGTTACCACGGGACCTTATCTCATTACGTTGCTCCACTAACATGCGGATCAGATCGTTAGGTCAAAGGCTCCGGATGTGGCCCCCTAAGAAAACCAACAGCTTCAGTTTGGTCAGCTGGGCAGTATCCCAGTCCCCACACAAACCGAATGATTTATGTGACGCATATCTATTTAGTGCCTCCTTATACCAATGTTTGTCTGTTTAAATAAATAAATAATAATGTCGTCAAGTGATAAACAGTGGTTAGTTTGAAGACAAAATTATCTACCGAGGTTTCTTAAAAGAACAAGAATCTAAAACACCAGCAATATATATATATATATATATATATATCATTTAAAGATACTATCTTTCAAGTGTGTACTAGTACAGGGGTTGTGGAGATTATTAATTCTTTTGATTGAGATCATGAACCGATTGATGTTAGACCACCCCCTTTGGAAACCTGGAAGCACTGGACGGCCGCTTTGTCCTATTGTGGGACTTGCCCGCGGGATTCGAACACAGGGCCTTCGATCTCGCGCGCGAACGGTTAACCAACTGGACCACTGAGCCGGCATCCAGTGGTGTTAATGTCTAACCTCAACCAATCCACGAAATTGAGAGACCAACTTCCGTTGTACTGAGTTAGATACCTGTCTCTACCCGACATGCATTAGCTCCACTGGTCACGGCTTCTCACTAGAAATCCGAGAATTCCCTCACGAAGCTAGTCACTAGTGAGCACATGTGTGTGTACTTGTAAAGTTTAACACAGACATACAGATGTATAATGGTGAAAAAATTTCATAACTAATCTAGACCATATAAAAAGGGGATTTATGCATATATAAATATACAATTGATACATACCATTTGTACGAGTAGTAACAAAACTATTAAATGATAATCTCATTTGAAATAAGATTACAGAAACTATAATGTTGCAGCGAAACTACCTAAGATGTAAACTGATGTATAACAACATATTAACATACAAACGAAATAGCTCACACATCATCATCATCATCATCGTCGTCATTATCATCCTCATCTCTAATTTGTGAAGTTGTTTTGTTCATCGTTAGAAGAAGAGGAAAATAATAATGATATGAACAGTCAAATTATAGAAGTCTTGTTAATAGATGTATTTGTCTTATGTTCGAATGTGTATTCTGTTAAAACAACAATAACAACAACAACAACAATGTTAAAAGTTGCATAAATAAGAAATGAGAAATAATCAATTCAATCTTATTACGTAGTAAAATGCCGAATACTTTAAAAGAGTTATTTAAATAATATAGAAAGGGAACTATTACAAGAGGATAGAAACAGAAATGAGATAGAATTGAGTTAAATAGATCACTCTATCCCCCCTCTCATTTTTCTCTTGCTCTCATACTTCACTTTATTCATAATTAGTATTATGTGGAATAGATATGACCTAAGTATATTTTAATTATAGAGATGTATAAATGAATATTAATTGTATATCAGTAATATTCCTTAACCTTTTTTTCCTTTTTAAAAAGGAAAGAAAAATATAAGTTTGCGTGTTTCAATGAGACAAATCACCATTAAGATATAGAAAGGAAATAAAGAATTAAAGGAAACAACAACAACGAAACAGTTACTGTAGTGAAGAGAAATGACGTATATAGAGATAGAAAGAAAATAATGATGATAATATTTATGTTTATGATGACGAAAATTAGTTGATGCGGAAATAAAACATTCATAATAGTTAGTTATCTATAATGGTGACAATAATGTTTATTATTATTATTATGATAATGAGTCAATTGAAGCCAGACTACCATGGAAAACCTCGAAGCACTGGATGGCTGTCTCGTCCTATTGTGGGATCCCTCAGTAGTGCGCATCTATAATATGGCCTCGTGATATTAGAACCCAGGAGCTATCAGTTTGGCACGGGAGCGCTTAACCACTAGATCAATGAGATGGCTGGCATCCAATAGTGCTAATATTTAACTTCAACTAATCCACGAAATTGAACGAGACATCTACCATTGTCTTCAGTGAGTTACTATCCCACAACAGACTCGGTTGAACTCCACTGGTCATTGCTTCTCACTAGAACTCCAGGAAATCCATCTTTGAGATTGTCACTAGTGAGCATATGGTAATTATAATGAGAGAAGGGTTTTTTGGATATTATAGTAATTTCAATAGTCGAGATCATGAGTCAAATAGACAAAACAATGGAATGACTTATCCATGTCATCACTCTGCTTATAACTAATGGTAATTAAGTATGGAAGCCGTTTTAAACATCCAGCTATATGATTAGGTCCCATATATCAAGTTGAATTTTAAGTAGTGAACAAACACCTATATGATTTCTGAGGAGTATTTTGTCCAGGTATGAAATAATCCTTGAAGAGTTGGATTTATGAATCGATTTAAGCTAGACCAGTCTAGTGCTTCCAGGTTTTTAATGGTGATCTAGCTTAAATTGACTCATGAATCCAACTATTAAAAAAATTACATCAATCTTCACAAACCCCCATTCTAAAATAATCATCATGTGCTCTCTAGTGATTGGCTTCAAGATGGATTTCATGAAGTTCAAGTGACAAGTGGAGTTCAATCCGTGTCGGGTAGAAACAGGTATCTACCTCAGACAATGGATGAATGGTTTCGCAAGATCATTGATCGATTGAAGTTGAACATCAACACCGTTGGACGCTGGCATAGTGGTATACAGGTTAAGCGTTCGCACACGAGACTGAAGATTCTAGGTTCGTGCCCCACCACATAATAACAATAACGCCAGTAGCAGTTACCATTGATATGTGTGGGGGCTGTGATGCTTTCCGGGGTGCCCAAATCGAAGCAGGTGGTTTTCTCAGGGGGCCACACCCGGAACCTTTGAACTAAAGATTTTATCCACAGGGCAGTGAAGCAACGTCGGGAGATGCAGTTCCACAGCAGCCGGTCACCAACAATAGGTTCATACGCTATTTGTTTCCTCAGGATCGTGGAGCCTGTGTACACCATTGGTTTGCAATCAGGGTTTTTCAACTCCTCTACGTGGATCCTCCATTTCCACCACAACCCAGTTAAAGCGCCGGATATTCAATTTTCGTCTTCTCAATTTTGTAAACAATATTCCCGCCACGAGAATTCAGTGAGTAAGACTTGTGTGGCAGTGGCTGTATACGCGTGGCCATGTGAGAGCATTTCGAGATATAGAGCTAACTCTCCCCACTCTCGGCCATACTAGGGCATTTATTCCACTTATTTCAAAATTCTTCTCAATAATATTATATAGCTGAATGACAATAAAATAATAGATATGATGTAAGGTAGTTCGTTAAAAACGAACGAAAAATATAAATTAGACCACCATTGAAAACCTGGAAGTACTGCACGGCCGTTTCATTCTCTTGTGGGACTCCTCAACAATCCACATTTATGTGATTCGTGAGGGAATTCTCTGAGTTCTAGTGCGAAGTTGTGACCAGTGGAGCTAATCTGTGTCAGGTAGAGGCCTGAAACAATGGAATATGGTCGAGCGATTTCGTGGATTGATTTAGGTTAGACATTAACACCGTTGGATACCGACCAGCTCAGTGGTCTAGAGGTTAAGCATTCGCGAGCGAGTGCTTCCAGGTTTGCAATGGTGGTCTAACATCAATTAATTAAAATACCTTAACCCAAATTACAAAACTTCTACAGTCACGAATGTAACAGAGTGGTTCAATTTATCGCATCCTACTTCAGCTTCGTATTAAGAACAAGTTTTTCTGACGTTTATACAATTTAAAGATAGTTCGTATCAGGCACTGACTTCAGCTAAATAACTATAGAACGACACAACTCAATTGATAATCAGTTCTTAAATTCAATTCAGTCATCAAGTGCTAAGTTTTTAGAACACCAACAATACCTTGTTTGCTGCCTTACCTAGAGGAGAATAAATTGAATTAGGAGATAATTTAGATCATGGACTAGAATCGACCCATAGCGACAATTTCAGCGTACACCACTGAGAAGCCTTAAACTAGGAAAAAGCATTTGCCTAATTCTTTCTAGCTTTCAATGATTCAAATTATCTAATTCAATTTAGTCTGCTTCAAGTAAAGCAGAGAATAAGATAGAATATGATTACTCACCCTAATCTTGTTCACCTGAAAAATTAATACTTGATGACTGAAACGAATTTGAGAACTGAGACTCTTAAGCAATGTATATTCATGACCCCGCCGGGAATCGAACTTAGAATCTTTAAGTATCACGATAAGCGTTTAACCTTTAGACCACTAAACCAGTATTCTATGTTTTATATTATTTAAGTTTAATCAATTCGTGATATTTCGCGCAAATATCATTACTACAGCATTAGTTTAAATTAATATGAATGATCAAAATCAATAGTCAGCGCTAAACAGATTGTATAAAGTTAGTACAATATATAGTTGAAATCATGAGTCAATTGAAGCTAGACTACCATGGAAAACCTGAATGTATTGGACGGCCGTTCTGTCCTATTGTGGGACTCCTCACCAGTGTGCATCCATGATCCCGTCCCCCGCGAGATTCGAATCCAGAACCTATCGATCTCGCGAACGAGTGCTTAACATCTAGAGCTGGCCGATATCCAAAGGTGCTAATGTCTAACTTCAACTAATACGCGAAATTGAACGACACATCCATCATTTTTATCAGTGGGTTACTATCTCACAACAGACACGGTTGAACTCCACTGGTCACTGCTCCTCACTAGAACTCGAGGAAATAGTGAGCATATGTTGATTCATATCAGAAGAGTTTTGTTTCTTAATTGTAAAGTTATAAACACCATACCGAAAACATCAGAAAAGGTTTTTGTGGACATTATAGTAATTTTAATAGTTGAGATCATGAGCCAATTGAATCTAGACCACCATGGGTGAGACTATAATTTAAGGACAACATTTGACAGGTTGAAATCATGAGTCGATTGAAGCTAGACCACCATGGAAAACCTGGAAGCACTGGACGGCCGTTTCGTCCTAGTATGGGACTCCTCAGCAGCGCGCACCCACGACCTACTGGCTTCGCGCGCGAGCACTTAAGCACTAGACCACTGAGCCGTCATCCAACTGTGTTAATGTCTAACTTCAACCAATCGACGAAGTTGCGCCACCGTACACCATTGTCTTCAGTGAGTTGTTATCTCACAACAGACTTGGTTGAACTCCACTGGTAACGGCTTCTCACTAGAACTCCAGGTTTTCCATGGTTGTTTAGCTTCAATCGACTCATGATTTCAACCTGTGAAATTTCTAAAACTCTCCACAAAACCCATTCTGACGACATTTGAGTGACGCTGAAATGACCTTGAGAGTGTCTACCTAATTACTAAGGCTAAATGACGGTTATAAAGCAGTTTGAAGAATAAGATTTAGAGTTGATGGTTAAGGATTAGTAATTAGATTTATGATTTTCATCACGAACTGACATCAGTTATAGTGCCAAAACTTTATTTAGCCAAGTGAGGCATCAAAATCTAAAACCTCTTATCGTAAATCTGATTGGTTCATCCATAAATTATAGTCACACCACACTATGGAAAACCTAGAAACACTGACGAGTGAGTCTTACAGTAGGACGAAGCAGACGTCCAGTATATCCAGGTTTTCCATAATGGTGATCTCAATTCAATTGATTCATGATCTCAACTATGAAATTATAGTTAATCAAATCATTAGAAAGAATCTTTTCGGTATACGTTTCCATTAAAAAAGAAATAAATCTTTCTAGGCGTAAAATCAAATTTTCACTTTCATCTTTTCATATCACATTGATAGGGCTGATATGGAAATAGACAAACATACATGAATGTGTTTCTTTATGTAAATAATAAGAGAAAGAGGGTTTGTGTGTTGTTTTTTTGTTTTATTTAGAAAACCGATTTTTAGTTTTCTATGACAAACACTATCTACCTTCGAGAAATATAGAAAGCGGCAACAACATCGACCATAATATAAGTAAATAAGAGAGAAAGAGAGAGAGTGTATGTGAGAGAGAGTGAGGGAGAGACATTTGTCAAATTAGTTTTCATTCAAGATTCGATCGAGTCCAAAATATACGTATCTAGTTAATATGAACAACTGAGAAAATTGAGTCTTTCTATGAATGATTAGACCACAAATAGACTTAGAATGATAGGAAAGATATTAGAAATAATTTATATGTATGTCTGTGTGTGTGGTAACGGACTGATGATGAAGCGACAAAAAAGGAGAGAAAAGCGGCATGTTGATTAACACACACACATACACACAAACATGCTAATCAGAGGTAGGTCGGCCTGACAGATAGATAGATATTAACCCACATTCAATTTTACACACAAACATGACTGTCGTTAATAAAGAACAAAGTGTTAAGATAAGAGTTATGAAAAAGAGAAGAATGAAATGAATGGGACATCTGTCAGTTTAAACAATAAGAGAGAGAGAGAGAGAGAGAGTGGTAAACTCACTTTATTAGGCAAATAACTTTGTTTTCACCATTCATATAATGGATAATGATTACTGCGAAAGAATGATAAATTTATTCTATTGCTTAGTCATAAAATGAAACTTTATTCTATTTTAAGTTGTCCATCACAGAATAAATATCAGGGCATTTATTTTTTAAGCAAAGATGGATAGTGGTTAGCAGTGGAATCCAGTTTGATGCGCCTCTCGTCCTATTTGGGACGCGTCAGCTAAATGTACCTGAATCTCAGAGTTGATGTTCACTCCGAGACTCGAACTCAGTATCGTTCACTTTAAAACCAACGCGTCCTCCACTTAGCTACTGAGACCTAATAGCCACTTCCTTGTGCAATTGGATGAAGTTTTAAATTCACTTGATGTTGCTTTACTTGTATCTTCCCATTGTTATTTAGAACTGTAATTGATCAGTCACTTGTAGGCATATGTATATCCTGTTCGGATTGTCTCGATATAGCCCTAAGTCACAAGCTTTTTTTAAAAAAGCAAAGATGAGACTGATCAATTGCAGTCCTAAATAACAATGGGAAGATACAAGTAAACAATACCAAATGAATCAAGGTATTTGTTTCACTAGTATTAGATAAGGAGATTTATTTGACGAATCATGGAATAAAACTTGGATCTAACAGAAGGTCACATACAAAGGGCATGACAAGAAGAAAAAGAAATTTATACTGTGGTGTGTTCTACTGATGTCGATAGATATAAGTAGTATGTATCATCAATCGATAGTGGAATGACTGGAGGCAGAATATCAAGAAGATTAAAGAAAAGAGGATGAGAACAAAGAATGATTGGTGTGGAAACGAAGGAATAATCAAGTCTGAGGCGATTGATTGATATTTTGCAAATGAAGTGTTTACTGTATGGTTCTCAGATTATACTAAGTGATTCTGTAATTTCGTATTCAAATACATTTAATCGTTACGAATTGTGTTCTCGTTCACTAAATTATACTTTATATCAAGAGCCATAATCCTATTTCACTAGTTTTAATTTTAATAGCTCATGAATAATCAAAGTGGCTCAAGTATGATATACATAATGATGACTGAAATACCGATCAGTCATTACATAATTTTAATTGATTTCTGATAACAAGGTTAAGATTAGATAATGTTCCGGGGGGAAAAACTTGTTTTGGAGAAGCGGTTGTGTTCTCTTCGACGACGGTAATACAAGACATAAAAAAATAAGTTCAAAATGTTCATCAATGTCTGTAGGTTTTGAATGAACAACTATTATGGAATATCAGTCGGTTCAATACTCTACTTTACTTTTATGCATTATTCCTTTAACATAAGATTACTATTCTCTTAAATCTGTAATGGAAAAATCTCTGATTTATAATCCTAAGGTAAATTCTACGACTAGTTGGGTTGGCTGAAAATCAAAGAATCATTTAATACAGTTATTTCTCCATCACCTCTACAGAAATGAATAAACCTTGTGGAGGCTCTTTACTTGAACACTACTAGTTAGGTGAGAGCTTGTGGCTAACTGTCATCTGATTTTGCAACCTCAAGTGGTGTCCGTCAAGGCTGCCCACGTTCTCCATTTTTGTTTAACATTACCATAGACATACAGATGGAAACAACGTTCTCGTCGACTGAATTTTCGGGTATCGATCTTCTATCAGAAGGTCCGCTTATAGACTTAGAATAGGCAGATGACAAAAAAGTTTGGTGAAGACGCCGTTCAAATTCAGTCTTTTGGTAACACTGGGCAACAATGCCAGAATGATTGGAATGCGTTTCTCCCACTCAAAATGCAAGTTGTCGCACCAGGACTGGCCTGCTTCAACATCTGAATTAAGGATAGGGAGTGAAGTAGTCGAACGCGTTGACAATTTCACTTATCTTGCAAGTCTGGTCAGCCCTAATAGGTTGGTGTCTGACGAAATCTCAGCACGAATTCGAAAAGCTCGTTTGGCTTTTGCCAACTTACGTCACCTATGGCGAAGACGAGATATCCGTCTATCAATAAAGGGACGAGTATACTACGCGGCAGTCCGTTCTGTTCTATTTTACGGCTGTGAAACATGGCCATTAAGAGTAGAAGATACTTGTAATTTACTAGTATTTGCTCACAGATGTTTTAGAAATATAGCTGGCATCTGCAACCATCCTCCACTTTTACTCCGATTAAGGATGATATTTTTCTTTTGATCGATGGCGTTATATTTTCACCTTACTTTCAAGGCTTTTGTACATACATTTATGTGCATGTATTGCTTACTTGGATCAATTTTCTTTGGTGTTTATCAATAAGTCCTTTTTGCTGAATTGTCCTTTGAACTAACCAAGGTGAGAAGAAAAGAATCGAGATGTCCAGGGTTCAGAACCAGTGTCATAATTTGTCGGTGTTATTTTAAAACGTCAATAGCTTAAAGTGGAGACTACCTCATCTTGTGCCCCCAAATGCCCTGGTACGGCCGAGAGTGGGGAGAGTCTACTCTCCTTCTCGAAATGCTCTCACATGGCCACGCGTATATAGACTCTGCCAGGGAAGTCCTACTCACTGTCTTCTCTTGGCGGGGGTGTTGTTTACGAAATTGAGAGGATGGAAAGCGAATATCCGGCGCTTTAACCGGATTCCAAACCAATGGTGCACATGGGCTGGCTCCGGTATCCAGAAGGAACAAATGGCGTATGAACCAATTGTTGGTCACCGGCTTCCATGGGACTGCATCTCATTACGATGTTCCACTGCAATGTGGATCAGACATTCAGGTCGAAGGCTCCGGGGTGTGGCTCCCTAAGTAAACCACCTGCTTCGGTTTTGGCACCCGGACAGTATCACAGCCTTCACACAAATCTCATTTGATTTGTGTGGCGCATATGTATTCGGTGTCTCATTGTATCAATATCTATGTATTCAAATAAAAATAAATAAGTAAAACTTTTATTGTTGTTTATGTATTCACAAACACACCCCTAAAGTTGCTTTAAATAAATAGTCCAAAGACAAAACTGACAATTTAAAATATAACCAACAGCATACCACCACTTTTAATGAAAGGTTTCCGAAGAATCTATTATTTCATAATGGACATTGTTTTATAACAGAATGTCATGTAAATGAGATAAGATGATGGTTGGAGACAGTCAACAGGAAACCCTGAACCTAGGTTTCTTGCTACTTGGCACTCGTCAGAAAGGTGTGCCTGAAATCTCGAGGGAACTGGTGCTCCCTGATGAGTTCGATCCCGTGTCATCTAGCTTCACAGTCAGAAACGTTATCACTGGGCTATCCGGGCCGTGACCGACCTCCTGTAGGACAGAGATGTATTTACAACTGATTGGTCACTGAGTGGTGATCACTGTCATGTGTGTCAATTTTTTCTTAGCGCAGATCGAATGCTATCGAGCAAACATCAGTTCCCTCAAGATTACAGGTACACCCTGCTGACGAGTGCCAAGTAGCACGAAACTTAGGTCCACAGTTTTCTGTTGACTACCTCCAAATACCATCTTATTTGGACATAGTACACACAATGTTGAGTCATCTAGACTAGTGACCACATTGCAACTTGGTCGATAGGATTCGATATGACCTGACGTACATGACAGTGATCACCACCAAGTGATCAATCAATCGTCATGTAAATGAGCTAAAGTTACATTTGATTGATATACTTTAAAATGTATGTTCATGTATATACACATTCCAAACAATATTTACTGACATTATACAAGCAACCGAATCATTAGAGCAATGTTGGAAATAATAAAATATTGATTTTTGAGTTAATTTGACCTCAAAAGTAAAATATTCCAACTCTAAGGACAAACTCAGTCGAATGAAAGAAATGAATTCAATACTGTACAATTTGATTGTAATTATCCATTCCTTGACCTGTATGAAAATTTAGTTTTCCGAAATAAAAACCCCAAGTTAATTAAGGGAATGTTCATGAATAGAACTACCGGGATCACAGTGGGCTATAATTATTCGCTCACTTAGCAACAATATTGCTGTAAAGTATATTTCGAGGATAAATGGAAGTGAAATAATATATTAGATTGAAAAAGTGAGGGTAGTAAAGTGATTAGTTCCATCCACATCGACATGTCATTCAGTCTTCATTTCATCAACAATCTAGAATTCATCATTCATACTAGGGCTGGTCGATTCAAGAGTTCGTCAGTGTCCACCTGCTCCGCTATTGATGAATCACAATTGTTGATTAGCCTTCTTTGTCTTTGACAGGTCGTTCTGGTTTACTATATTTTCCTGCTAGTTTCCTCGTTGCACCATATATTTCTTTCATACTTCCTTCTCTTGAAGCTTTTTCCACTGTCATCGCTAGGACTTCCATATATTTCCGCTTATTAGCTCTAATCCTCTTCATTATTCAATCGTTTGCTTCTGAGTGTTCGGCCTATGCCCTGGATTTCTCTGTTCTTGTTCGGTTGTTAATTGATGTCATCTTGTTCTTCCGTTCTTAAATCATGTTTAGGGTATCGATATCGATCCATTCTTTATGATGATGCTTCTTGCAGTCCAGCAGCTCTTGACATGTGGAAGTTGGTGCTTCTTTAATCCTTTCCCAGTTCTCCATAATAGTTTCCTATTCTTTAAGTAGGTTCCGTAGGGCTTGGAACCTATATTAGTTGTTTCTCTAGTTGTCAGAAGGGGCACCAGTCACGTGATTTTCAAAGAATCTCGGCTTTCACTGTGAAACACCATAGTTCTCCTAAATGAAGATCCCTCAACTCCCAAAACAGAGTTTAAATTGTCTTTTTCAGGTTAGCTTTTTCTAGCAAGGTTATTTTCTCCGGGGTGAGGTGGCTAACCACATACCCAACCCTCCTACTTTGTCCGGGCTTGGGATAGGCACAACTCTTAGAAGGGTTACATGCGGAGTTGTATTGTAGTTCGATGTAAAATCTATGTATTGAAACAAATCTTGATAACTTTTCCGATTATTATGGTGCACTGTACTGACTGAGAACTGTGTAAAATAAACTGAAATTTGGGAAATGAATAAGTATAGAGAAGAAGTAAGTTTTTCCGTACATACACCTCTAGTTTTTGAACCGGTATCAAATTAAGTAAAATAGTCGATAAGAAATTCATGAACATACACTTAGTGGCTAGCCTACGAACATTAAGAGAACTCACTTTATTAAATTTACCAAGTTTTGTTCTCCGAGCTGGACCAAACCATCAAACTCAGAGGACAAAACTCTATCAAAATCATCCACCTGAGCTACAAATCTTCCCCACCATTTCAAGTTACTAAGTTCAAATAACTGTATCATGAAGTTAATTCAGGAAACATATATCTAAAGACAATAAATTCGACATTAAAGCATTCAAGTAGTAAGGATGTCAATTGCTAGACAATACAAAATTGACGTTTGCTCTGTAAAAATGTGAAAAATTCGAAGATTTATCAACCTATGGAAGTCAAATGTTAACAAGATTTCAAGTATGAAATTGGTTCCTATCTAACGACCAATGTCAGTCAGTCAGCTACAACGTGGGACCAGGCACATATATGCATCGGTCCAAGTTGCCATACCTCATTAACACAACAAGATGGACACCGGATTCATAAAATTAGTTAATGCAGAGGTGGTAACATATAAAAGAAAGATTGCATATAAGGATATAGTACAGGAAGAAAGAATTAGTTCGTAGAAAGAAAGATATGAAGTGATTTTAATCTCTTAGTTTAAGGGAAGACACAGTGTATACACCGACGCCATTGTGATCGATTCTGAGCCATGTCACCAAGAGTCTCCAACCGTTGGTTACGATAGTTACGCGGACCCCAACCAAGTAGTCTGCATCTACCAACATGGCCCAGACTAGAGGTTAGTGTCTTCAAGCACTGATGTCGCGTATTGGTTTGGCCGCCCCTAATTCTCCTCCAACCATCTCCAACACCGGTTAGCATTGCACGACGTGGTAATCGGTGTTCAGGCATACGTAACACGTGGCTCAACCATCTCAGTCCATGAAGATTCACAACCTCATCAACTGATTTACCATCATTCCTTAATACCCTGCGTCTAACCTCACTATTACTTACCCGGTGATCCCAGCAAACTCCAGCAATATTTCTAAGGCATCTGTGAGCAAATACTAGTAAATTACAAGTATCTTCTACTCTTAATGGCCATGTTTCACAGCCGTAAAATAGAACAGAACGGACTGCCGCGTAGTATACTCGTCCCTTTATTGATAGACGGATATCTCGTCTTCGCCATAGGTGACGTAAGTTGGCAAAAGCCAAACGAGCTTTTCGAATTCGTGCTGAGATTTCGTCAGACACCAACCCATTAGGGCTGATCAGACTTCCATAACGACCAATATGCTTATAAGTTGGTGCATTGTTTAGGAAAAGTATTATTTACTCAACATTTACTAAAAAAGTTCTAAGTTACAGGTATCCTATGAATGTCAGTTAAATCTATCCAGTCACTTAGACTAAAGTGTAATAGATTTGAATGAAATATCATGATATTACACCTTCAGTCAGTATATAATCACTTTAAGATGTATCCTATAGCAGTGGCATTGTATAATATAGATTTTTCTCTCCATCTTATGACCTCATTATCCATTTAGTCTACAAGATTCTACAAGATTTAAATCATTAAACGAATATTCAATATTCGTCAGCCCTGCCTGATCTAAATCTTATTTGGATTTCAGGTAAACAATGTGGTTTCGGACTTCTCTCTCTCTCTCTCTCCATGTACATAGATACGAAGAGAGAGAGAGGAAACACTAACGTGTCAAGTTGCCGACAACAAATGTGTCTTATAATTTCCTTCAATAATATGAGTGACTAGACAAATTAGAAAGAACGATAAGTGTTTTAGTCTGTACATTTATATGTCTGTACATTTTGTAAATACACTGACATTGAATACTTAACTCAGAGAGATCAAAGTGGTTCGTTCATTCATAAGGTTATGTAAATGAATGAAAGAAAATAGCTAATAAAATAAGTAGTGTCTTTTCGTCTAATTTTCATTCCGTTTTATAACTACTTTAATGTATGAAGATTTATTTCTTGGTAGTCGTTCGTATTTTAATTATTTCCCATAAGCATGATGAAAATATTTGGTGTCACATAATTCAGGATATTGTTATGCTTCAAGATATAAACTAATGAAATATATAGTCATAAACCAATTCATTAAGTAGCTGATCAGTAAGCGGGTAATAAGTAATGCTACTATAAGCAAAAATGGATAGTGGTTAGCAGTGGAATCCATTTTGATGCGCGTTTCGTCCTATTTGGGGACTCGAACTCAGCACCGTTCGCTTCAAACGCCATCGCTTTATCCACTTAGCTCCTGAGTCCTAATAGTCACCTGCTTGTGCAATGGGGTGAAGTTTAAATTCACTTAGTATTGTTTACTTGTATTTTCCCATTGTTATAGGACGAAACACGCGTCCTGGATTCCACTGCTAGCCACCATCTATCTTTGTTTAAAAAGCTCGTGACACAAGGCTATATCGAGGCAATCCGAACATGATGCATATATGCCGACAAGTGACAGGTCAATTACAGTTCTAAATAATAATGGGAAGATACAAGTAAAACAACATCAAGTTAATTTAAGCTTCACCGCATTGTGCAAGCAGGTGGCTATTAGGACTCAGTAGCTAAGTGGAGAACGCGATAGCGTTTGAAGCGAACGATACTGGGTTCGAGTCCCAAAGAAGACGAGACGCGCGCCCTAGATTCCACGACTAGCCACTATCCATCTTTGCTTAATGATATGCTTTTTTTCTATTTCTTAAAAGTTAATATATCTTCTGATGATAAACACGATTTTACACAACTACCCACTATGTAGTTTTACTCTACCGAAAAATAGATGCCAATTTTTAATTCATATTTAATTAAGGGTCAACATCTCAGTAATAGGTTTGTAAAATATCTTACTAAATTTCTGGCTTTAAGAAAGCGTCTTTTTATACCTTGTATAATAGGCTAAATAAACAGGCATACTTGATTTATTTCATTTCTGAATTTAAATTAACTCATTACAACAACAATAACAGCAAAATATACCTTGTTTCATTTATTGATATCTAAATAGTATACTTATTATACAATACAAGGGTATTCATTTCAATTATTTCAGATATAAAAACGATTGTTTATAAAAGAAAAACGGTGCCAAATAAAAACAACAGAAACATAAATAGAATATCAGTGTAGAGGTTGTGGAGATTACTAAATATTTGATTGGGATCGCGAAACGAGTGATGTTAGACCACCATTGAAAACCTGGAAGCACTAGACAGCTGTTTCGTTTTATTGTAGGACTTCTCAGCAGTGCGCTCCCACAATCCCGCTCGTGAGGTTCGAACTCAGAGCCCTCAGTCTCGCGTGCGAATCTCGCGAGCGGGATCGTGGGTGCGCACTGTTGAAGAGTCCCACAATAAGACGAAACAGCCGTCTAGTGCTTCCACGTTTTCAATGGCGGTCTAACATCAATCGGTTCATGATTTCGATCAAAAACCCAATAAATAGAATAGTTTAGTTTTAATGTTAAAAGGTTTATAATATCATTCATTGTTTCTTCTGTATTTCTAAGGTAAACTAATATGTTGATAATAAATGATGGTAAAATGTTAGAAAAAATTATTCAGATTTAAAAAAAAATATGGGTGAAACTAATGATGAGATTTATGGTTTTTTGTAAATATTTAAATTAGTTAACTATTAAAATGTAACACCTAATCTGTAATACACACTGTATTCCTCAATAAACTTACATCTATCAACGTAATAATTTAAGGCTCCTAAATGCCCTGGTAAGACCGAGGGTGGGGAGAGTCACCTCTACATCTCGAAATGCTCTCACATGGCCATGTGTATACAACCACTGACAGTGAAGTAATACTCACTACCTTCTCGCGGCGGGGATGCTGTTTATGAAATTGAGAAAACGAAAAGCGAATGTCCAGCGCATTAACCAGGTTGGTGGAAGTTAGGAAAACTGTGATTTCAAACCAATCGTGCACATGGGCTCCAAGATCCTGAAAGAAATGGTGTATGAACCAATCGTTGGTCACCGGCTACTATGGGACTACACCTCTTTACCTTGCTCCACTGCCTTGTGGATTAGACCTTTAAGTCAAAGACTTGGGGTGTGACCCCTTAAGAAAACCAACTGATTCGGTTTGGATACCCAGTAGAGTATCACAGTTTACACATAAATCAAGTAACTTGTGTGGTACATATGTATTCAGTTCCCCCTTATACCATGAATATGAAAAAAAAGAAGTTTCATACTAATAATTTACAATGTAATTGTCATTCAGTCAGCTACAACATAAGACCATGCACATATGTGCATCGGTCCAATTTGCCACACCTCATTCATTAGCACAACAAGATGAACACCAAATTCATAGAAGTGGTTACTTCAATGGTAGTAATATATGAAAGAAAGATCGTGTATAAGGATATAGTTCACGAAGAAAGATAAAGGCAATTTTAATCTCATAGTTTAAGAGAAGATAAAGAGTGTATACATCTACACCATTGTGATCGATCCTGAACCATGTCACCCACGGTCTCCAATCATTAGTTACGATAGTCATATGGACTCTAAACAAATAGTCCGTAATTGTATGAGTTAATAATACATCAAGTGTGAACAATTAAACAATGGATAGTATTAAACAAAACAAACCAAACCAAAAATAACCACATACATACATAATAAAATGTCAAAACTTACTGTATTTATTAAATGCCTTAAATTTTGTACTAATTTATGAATACCATGACGAAATTGTGAACGTAAATGCTTAGGCCATAGATTTGTATTAGTATTATTACTACTATTATTATTTAATAATGTATCATATGAATTTGCTTTTGTTATAGATGTGAATTCATCATTATTATAATAATTTATACATAAATTTCGTACTAATATAGTCCAAGTCTTTGTTAATTGAAGTATTTGGGTTAAACAATCAAATTCCCAATTATCATTATTATTATTAGTAGTAGTATTAATAGTAGTATCTTTATATAAATTAATATATTGATCAAATGGAAATGATAATAATAATGGTAAATATATATTACCCATTGATATAATTAATTTGGATGCAATACGTTGATGTATAAAATAATGATAAACATTTATTAATTCCATATGTCCAATTGTTAAATGTGATAAACAACGTAAACCTGCTTCAATTAAATCTAATGTTGAATTAAATATTGATATATTTAATAAATTATTTAATTTATTATTATTATAAGAAGAAAAGTGATTTAATAAATGTAATTCATTTTTTTGTTTTATTGATTGATTATTGATTATTGATGATGATGAGGATACTGTTGTCGTTGTTGTTGCTATGATTGGAGATTTTGTTACATGGTAGTGATTATTATTATTATCATCATTGTTATGTAACTTATTTAAACATTTTTTAACTATATTAGAATGATCATTATCATTTTTACATTGAATAGACATATTTAACATAGATTGACTAAGATTATCACAAAATGTATGATAATAATTTTTTTGTCCACTTATTTCACTGTACAATATTTGCATGATTAAATCAATTCCATTATGCTGAAAATATAAAATAAAAATAGAAGTTCATAAGTGAGAAATATAAATAATATGTAATCAATATTATTTGAATATAGATATAATTACACATTTGTAATCCAGTCCCTAAATACCCTGGCACGACCAAGAGTGGGGAGAGTGAACTCTCGCTCTTGAAGTGTTCTTACATCGCCACATGCATACAACCACTACCACGGAACTTCTACTCACTTACTGTCTTATCACGGAACTACTGTTGTTTACGAAATTGAGAGGATGAAAAGCGAATGTCCAACGCTTTAACTGGGTTAATGGACATGGAAGATCCATCTAGGAGAGTTGGAAAATCCTCATTCCAAATCAATGGTGCACATGAGCTCCAGGATCCTGAAAGAACAAATGGTGTGCAAACCAGTTATTGGTCACCGGATACCATGGAACTGCATCTCCTGACATCGCTCCACCACCTTGTGGATCGAACCTTAGGGTGAATGCTCCGGACATGGCCCTCTAAGAAAATCACCTGTTTTGGTTTGGGCACCCGGACAGTATCACAGAACACACACAAATCAAGTGACTTGTGTATGTATTTGGTGCCCCTTTGTACCAATATTTGTAATCGAATAAATAAATAAATAAGTCCTGTCTCAAAGAGATAGCTGGGAGTCTTGAAAATTACCAGATAGTGTACTTAACAAGATTTTAAAGATCATTCGCAAAGAATTATTTAAGCATCTTACTGAAAACATGATATTTTTCCCAAAGTAAATTATTTTTAGGGAGGGTTATTTATTTATCACAAACTTATTCGTAGCAATGGAAAACCGTTACGTTCTGAAAGATCATAAGCTATCCATAGAAATATTTCTCGCCGACTTCACTAAGGCTTTCAATAGAGTCCAACCCACTAGACTTAATCCATTTCGGTAATATCAGAATCAAGATAAATTTATTTCCATAAAAAACCAATTTTTATCAGTACGCAAACAAAAGTTTAAATTCAAGTTCTCTGGTGGGAAGTGCTTAGTGGAGCACTCCAAAGTACAATCTTGGGACTAGTGTTACTACTCTGGAATGCTATTGACAGTACCAGCTTTCTGTCAGTATCAGTCTTGTTAAAACGAAGAGGACAATGAAGAGCTTCAGAATGACCTACGGAAATTAACAGAATGGACTAATATTTAGCAATGACAAGGTATACTATTATGCATACTGGCCACCACGGCACATATAATTATATTGTCCAGAAACAGTGATTTAGGTCATTATCATTCAACATTTGAAAACCGCAGTACACTGTTATGCAGTGATTGTTGAGGGTTTTAAAATCATCTAGTCAATACATAGGGCTTACAGCTAATATGTTTTGGGAGATTTATGACATTTTGTACATCCTTTCCTTGAACAAAACCCGTGTTGCAAACAGCCTGACCGTCTGGAAAAGGCTTACGTAACGTCAACTGATATTACTCTTGGATACTTAGACATGGCGCGTGACGAGGTTGGTAGAAATAGGGCATTTCAACTGTTCTGAGCTTGATGAAAATCTACCCTCCTACCAGGGATACACTTATACAACATTCGGAAGGGAGATCCTACTCATTGCCTTTAGGTGGAGGTGCACTTTGCGAGAAAGGACAGAAATCGGACGTCCAGTGAGATAACTGGGTTGGTGGATACTGAAGGTACACGCAAGAAGACTTTTTAACAAGCGTTGGTGAAATGAAGCGGAAAATATGCGGAAACAAAACTCTGGTAAGATGTCGGTTTCAACTAGCCGACAAGACTAAATAAGTGTGTAAGTAATGTAGGAACTACAGAACTATTAAAGTGACTAAAGTTTTGACCACTAACATTGGTGGATAATGTTACACACTTGACTTTTGTTAAGCGTTAAAGGACACGGGAATCTTAGCTGATTAATATCAAGTTATTGGTTCTAGATCGGATGAAATAATGTAACCACCATATTGATTTTGGATACATTCAAAAACTTCAAGAATTTCTGCTCGCGAACAAATGGAGGCTAGTATTATTTGGACTATCAGTAGTTACACATTTGTACTCTAGAATAATGATACTATACATGTGAAATCATGCAACTAAACCAACTTATATAGTCAAGTGATTTAAAGCTACAGTTTCAGAAAAAAATCTCTAAGATTGAATTCAATTAACTCATTCTCCAAGCACTTGGTTATGAACCACACTAACAGTCAAGGCCATTGATGTTACCAGATTACCAAAATAGAGGTAAGTGAAGCGGCGTTCGACCTAGGACTTGAAAATAGAACGTCTTATCACTAGGCCACCACTCCATTCTTGATCAATTAGAGGAAGTAAAAGACCACCAAAGATTTAAAAGTGTGAATTAGAACAAGATTCAAGGAATTTTTTTCGAAAACTTACCCGAACAACGTAGGACTTTGCAGCATTATTCCTACATGTTAAATTTGCTAGTGCTCCTAGAACACACCGGGACATAGGAGTATCACCTCCAGTATTGGTTGAATAGTAAGCTCCATAGCTATCACTACATATGTTGAGTCTCAGTTGATGAAGAAGCTGTCTTACTACATTAACGGAGACATCCGATGTTATATTATTTACGGCAATATCTGAAAGATTCCTCATAGTCCATAGGGCGTTTGTTATTACTCGCGATGAGTGACATTCTAAACAATGAGTAAAGAAATCCAAATGTGGATCTTGAGCAATTATTTCATATTTGACGGGAATCCATGCAGACAAAACTCGAAGAAGTCTGGTAGCCGTCCATAAAACTTTTTCGTAAGTCGAGATCATAATAACTTTGAGAAGGGAAGATAGTCCACCTTGTTCCTTAAACGTTTTTTTCGTACTTTCAGATCTGTATGCTAATATATACAAACAATCACAGAGAACTGCCAAGAACTTTGGATTGATACTTTTCTGAAAGTTTGATGGTGTTAATGAATACGGTGTGTCTGATTTTACGTGCTCAACAGAATAATTTAGAAGATTTATTAAACGATTAGAAATGCATGTTCGATTAATGAGACCTTTAGCTGTTTTGTGACTTAATAATATGTTATGAAGGGCAGTCACACAGAAGTATAAAACAGATTCAAAAGGGAAAAGCAGAAGCCCGTTAATGACATCAAGCCCTCCATTGTGCACTATCATGACCAGTCCATCTGGACACTGTGAAAAATAGTTTATAATGCCGCTCATGCAATGAACTACATCTACGTACTTACTAGAAGAAGGGCAAAATACAGGTATCTTTACATTGTAGAAAACATCTGGACATATACGGGCGATAAATGACGCATATCCACACCTGCATAAATTGAATAAATAAGTACATGCGTTAAGACTGATGTCAATATCCACATTAGAGAGACACTGTACCGCCTGTATAACTGTCACGGAATGTGTTTCATAGAAAGAAAGTAGATCACAGTATAGATATTCAGCATCATCTGGACGTTCGAAATTGAAGGCCGCCGATGTGTTACATGAGGCCGGAGTCTCCACACTGACTCCGGAGTCGGAATTATACAAAGACGAAGAGTCACTCCCACTGCTGTCAAAACCAACTTCAAAGTCCATTGTCACCTTGCCTTCTGATAGGATGGTCATATTCCACCAAATGCTTATTATGGGTCGACATTGACCACGATGATCTCAGAACTAAAGTTAAACGGGACCGAAGGTCAAAACTCTAAGTAGTGGTGTTGACAAACAAATATTCAACATCCCAAATAAGAAAATCTTCTAATACCTAGTATCTTCGTAAATTGTTGAAAAAAACAAACAGGTTTTCACTTATTTCAGTCATTCATTTGCAATTTCAGCCCGTAAAGATAACTTTTCTCACAAACAGCCCCTTTTGATAATCAGCGCAACAACTAAATAAGCACATGAAATGTTTGAAAAATGTGAGAGACCGTGAGGATCATTCTAACAGTGGTGTAAATGAGAAGACAGGACCTTAGTCTTCTTGGAATAAGTGAAACTCATTGGAAAAGTTGAACAGAAAAGACCAGCTTCGGGAATGGTGCTATAGTATTCTGATCTTGAAGGAGAAAATGGCTCGCTGATGCTCTACAAAAAACACGACCAGCGCTTATATAATGAGAATCTTGTTGCACCGTGATCATTAAACCATCTTTCAAAACAAAGAAAGGGTTGCAGTAAATGACATGTGGTGTTGCTCAGTCTTCAATGATTTCCAGCTTTGTATGACTGCGGTTCATCGCGGAGAACTTCCCAAAAAATCTAACCATCCTGATTCAGGACTTAAATAACAAGGTCGGTGTTGTAAACATCAGCTAGTAAAATATCAAGGAGCAACATGGGCTGGGAGAAAGAAACGAGAATGTTGAGAGAGTGGTACATATGAATGTTCTCAACAACACGGGATCGTTTTCCCTCACAAATGAATACATAAAACTTCATGTGTCTCAGAAAACACACTAAGGCAAACCAAATATATCACGTGTGAATCAATAAAAGATTCAGAAAGTCTATGGAAGACCTAAGCATAAAAAGAGAAGCTGATCTAACATTAGATCACCACCTGGTGACGGTTAAGCTGGAACTAAAGCCAAAGTGGCATTGGACAACCGGGCAGGCCCCATTATAAAAGTTTGATGTTTTCTTCCTTTGAGACGTAGACAAACTCACCGGACTCGAGATAGCTCTCCGCAACAAGTTCCAAGTCTTAAAAGATCTGCTAGAGAGAGAAACTACTATGGAGAACAGTTGAAGAATTAAAGAAGCAATAACTTCAACATAACAGAAAGTGATGGAGTGCAAGAGGCACTAATACAAAAAATAGATCTTTGTAAACGGTATGGGTAGGATTCAAGAAAGGGGGTTTAAGAAAGCATAAGTCGACAGCATTCAAACAAAGCAAAGAATGCTTAGACAGGCCGAGTTTGCAGAAGCAGGCAACTATGAGGAGAAGAGCATCAAAACCTTGAGTGGAAATATGTGGAAAACTTAGCAACGATAGCGGAAAAAGCCGGAAAATATATGCGAGCCATATGATGCAATTATGAAGCTAGCACAGAAATATGGCAAATCCGAGCTACCCTGCAAGGGAAGAGAACGTAGGTCAGTCGACGAAGTTCGAGAGCAGCGTGAAAAGTGGGTAGGACACTCGAAAGGGCTTTGGAATAAACCGGCGTCAGTGAACCTAACGGAACTCGAAGAAGCACACACGGACTACCCTATGGATGATACGTCACTAATAATCTAAATCCGTAAGGCCATCTTGCAAATCAAGAATCACAAAGAAGCATGACCAGATACCACATCGGCTGAAGCAATGAGGTTTGATATAGGGGTAGCTGAAAAGGTTCGCCAGAAGCCGAACAAAGGAGGTGATATTAGTAAAGGAAAACGTATATCTCATTTTAGCCAGAGGCAAAGGACTATGAAACATCTGTGCTGTATGGAGAACAACCGAAAGACATCTCGCATTAGATCCGCTGCAATCAGATGAAGAATTTCAACAGTAGTCTCTTACTCCGAAAAGCCTGTTTAAACTAATGAGGTAACAATCAATATCGAATGCTTGCAAAGCTATCTAGTTTAGAGAGCTACCTACTGGTGAAAATCCTAGTAATAGAGTTATGGTCAGCTCACCTAGAAGTACATCCCGGTGTGTAAAATATATGAAAATCAAAGTTTCTCTCTAATTTTATCTCACTGACGAGAGGCTGCTCAGCGGTTACGCAATGGATTTCTGTAGTAGTTTTCGTGCAGAAACAGACTTTTAGGGTGAACCGAACCGCTTAGGATGTTGCAACTAATGATTCTGTAGCATGTTATTTTTCTATATTTCAGTGAGAATAGTCCAGTTGCCAAATTTGATTTGTTTGATTTGATTTGGTTTGTGCTTTGATTTTTCGATTCGGCTGGGGTGTGCATGATCGATTTGGTTTGTGATTGGATGTTGGTTCATCGTTGATATTTGAGCAGCCACTAGCGGAAATAGGCAGTAGCTTGCGAGTTATACAGATAGGAATAACTACTTCGTCAATTGTTTTCTCGTATCACTGAATAAAAATGAAAAGAATTCGGTGAGGGAATTTTTCTCCTACCTAGGAATCTGTTTTCGTAACAGATTTTTAATGACGGTTCTTATCTCGTCTGTTTTACAATTAATTTTTGTGTGACAAAATCTTATAATCAATCAATTGGATTGTGTTACAACGTTTATGCAAGTTATATATTATCCATTCCTTAATATTGGATGTGTACATTAATTGCAAGGCTGTAGCTGACGACAGTGTAGAATAATTTTCATACAATGACTACTCGGAAACTTACTAGACGTAGATTTTCCTCACCATTCTGCCAATGAGTTTTTAGTTCACCTAGTGTCGCTTTCCCTTTAATTCTCTCTTACAGTTATATCGGGTCTCAGTCGAATGTCGGTATTGTCGTGACTACGAGAGATAGTTAACAAAATATCTCGTTGTTTCTTCATCCCTAGGATTACTTCATGAAGTCTATGAGGTCGTGGTTCAACATTTCTGTTGGTCCTCTTACCTATTCTAATCAATTTTTCGACTTGAAATCTTGTAGAGCTATCTGGCAACATGCTACGAATAAGCGGTCCGACCTTTCCCGAATCATGTGAGTGTTTATTTCTTAGATCACGGTTGTTTGATTCTAGCAAATTAACCACTACGTGAAAATGGTTCCTATGTACAAAACTGATCACAACTCCTTCCAATCGCGTACATCTGGTACTTTCCAGGCTCACACTAATGCAAATATCTATAGCTCTAGCTACGAGCTTGATAGTTAACGCTACTTTATAGGTAACAGTGCACATCACAGTCAGCCTGTATGAGATTATTTTGGGAAACGGCCGGTGATGGCACGTCTGTTGAAGCATCTAGAGCCAGTTGTCTTCGGCCATATGTGAAATATAAAATCAGACACAATCCTCACCCGTTCTTCCTGGTTAAAGACCTCAGAAAAATGCATCAGCTCATTTGGTATTTTCTTCTATTACTCTTGTTACCAACGAAATGAGTAATCAGTTAAAGACTAATTCGCCGCTTTAAATCCACCACTAGTCACACCTCTTAGCTGTAGTAGCTTTATAACTGACGCCTCTGCCTAATTCTTAGATACATCATTCAATTTCTTGCATTACTATACGTTGCACATTGATGTGGATCTTCGGAATGAATCATCCTAATCCCCTAAAATGATCATCACATTTCTTTGGTGAGGATCATCCATTAGTTATGAAGTACCTTTGTAGTGGCATTGGATCATAACCACACAATCTTCAAAGCTGAACACAACACTACTCGGAAAATAGATATTCAATATTTAACGCGGAGAAATACCTAACGATGGAAAAGGCGGGAACAAAGAATTGAATGGACTGGAGTTGATCGAGTGGCATGGCTCGGCCATGCAGGCGTGGTCTCTGCCGAATGTTACCTTATATCTTCTATTCATATTAAATATATTATTCTTTCTCTAGCCTAACCTTGTTCTACATCACGTATTGGTAATTGATACGATACAGTGAGTTGGTGTAGTCGATGATGTGACTTCCACGTAAGATCTTATAGATTAGGCAGTTATATCATGACGAATCTACAATTTTAGGATTAGGTCTATTATTCGAGCAGTACTAATATCATAGTAGACCATAGTTCTACACCTTCTCCAAATCTCAATCATATAAACATTCAACGAAATGACTCCTCGCTCACTAGGTTGTCTGGTGATTCGTCGTAACCCAATATCTCCGTACAAGTTTTTACTATTTTACTTTATTCACTCTTTCTCTGTAGTAAGATTACTAATCTTATATCTTCAGTGTACCTAGTTAATCAGTGCTTCATTATAATTACTGGAACCTGGTGCACACCTGATATTTCTGATTTGTACGGTCGTTTGCAATGTGTACCGCAGAAATCGAAGTTTGGGTAGAGATGGAGGCTGTTTAATATATATGCGACTTGATATTCCGTTGACTACAATCTTCCCAGAGAGTATTGAACTGTTAGATGGTTCTATATTCATCATTATATATAATTGCGTTCATCAGCACTTTATAATCAGTCATATCTATTGGCCGTCCATACAGTGTGTACATACTTATGTCTGATATTTGTTGAATTTTGGTCTACTTCGTTACTAGTACAGCCCTAATAATAGACCTAATCTTAAAATTATAGGTTTGTCATGATGTGACTGCTTACTTTATAAGATCATACGTGGAAGCCACATCATTAATTACACTGACTCATCGTATTGTAATAATCACCAATACATGACGGAGAACCCATTTAGGCTGGAGATAGAAAAGTATATTTAATATGGATAAAAGTGATAAGTTACACTAAAATAACCGCACACACACGGCGAAAAACCCAACGATAGGGAGGCGAGAACAATGAATTGAACCGATTCGAGTTGATCGGATGACATGGCTTGGCCTTGCAGGCGTGGTCCCCGTTGAATGCTACCTTGTATCTTCATTCACATCAAACATGTTGTTCTATCTCCAGCCTAAGCTTATCCTCCATTACATATTGATGATTGTTGCTACGTGGAGTTGGTGTAGATAATAATGTGACTTTCACGTAAGATCTTATAGATTAAGCAGTTACATCATGACAAATCTTCAACTTTAGAATTAAGTCTATTACTAGAGAAGCACTAACATCATGGCAGACCATAATTCTACATGTTCATACTTGGTACTGATCTTAGCTCGCCAGGTATTGGAGCAGTCCTGTCTCAAACAACACAAGATGAACAGGAGCGGATCATGGTGTGCGCCAGATAAGAGTGAGACAAGGCATTCTATGGCGCGCCGAGAGATGCTGGCTTTGATTAACGTTTCGCAACATTTTCGTCACTACCTCCTAGGACTCTGTTCGTGTACGCACAGACAATCAAGCACTACAGTGGCTTCGTTCATTTCGCGAGCCAGAAATTCAGGTGGCGTGCTGACAGGAGGGGTCGCAGGAGTTCGATTTTACGCGCAAATACCGAAGCTGACAAATAAACGCCGATTGTATGTCATGTATATCTTATTCTTGTGGTACCATTAACTCTGTCCTTATTGCAGCCACTGAGATCGACTGGTCGTCTCTGCAAGCAGCAGACTTAGATTTGCAACTCAGTTACCAAAGGCAACTGCATGAAAATAATGAGCCATCTATGATCTGGTTAAAGAATCAGTCCTTAGTGACGCTCCATGTTTGTGCCGAGAGGAGTTGTCTGAGATTGTACGGAAATATGTTATTTCTAGTCAGTGCGTCAAAACATCC